>NC_045449.1:1294404-1318489 GCF_002776525.5 Piliocolobus tephrosceles
CAAAACAAGGCCGGGCGCGGTGGCTCAAGCCTGTAATCCCAGCACTTTGGGAGGCCGAGACGGGTGGATCACGAGGTCAGGAGATCGAGACCATCCTGGCTAACACGGTGAAACCCCATCTCTACTAAAAAATACAAAAAAACCTAGCCGGGCGAGGTGGCGGGCGCCTGTAGTCCCAGCTACTCGGGAGGTTGAGGCAGGAGAATGGCGTGAACCCAGGAGGCGGAGCTTGCAGTGAGCTGAGCTCCGGCCACTGCACTCCAGCCTGGGCGGCAGAGCGAGACTCCGTCTCAAACAAAACAAAACAAAACAAAACAAAACAAAAAACAAACGTTCTTGCAATG
This sequence comes from Piliocolobus tephrosceles, assembly GCF_002776525.5. NCBI lineage: Eukaryota > Metazoa > Chordata > Mammalia > Primates > Cercopithecidae > Piliocolobus > Piliocolobus tephrosceles. The sequence continues at coordinate 1,294,749 of NC_045449.1, forward strand.
ACCCAAAAAGGCCTGCACCACGTGGCCTCTCTCTCTTCTACAGCCCCTGCTCTCTTCTCTGGCCGCTGTGGCCTCCGTGCTGTCCTGGAACACTTCCAGGACCCTCGCATCTCAGGCCTTTTGTCCTGGCCCTTCCCGCTGCTTGGACAGGCACATGCACAGCCTGCTTCTCCGTCTCCATCAAGCCATTATTTTTTATTTTTTCTAGAGACAGGGTCTCACTCCGTTGCCCAAGCTGGAGTACAGTGGCGTTATCACAGCTTAGGGTAACCCTGGACTCCTGGCCTCAAGCGATCCTCCTGTTTCAGCCTCCAGAGTAGCTGAGACAATGGACATGTGCCACCCCACCCAAGTGTCAATTTAAAATGCCACTGTCTCAGTGAGGCCTACCCTAATACGACCACACCTGCCCCCCACTCCTTACTGCGCTGTATTTTCTGCCACAGCCTCAATTTCCTGTTTATTGTTTATCACCCTGCAAGGCAGGAGTTTTGTTTGCTTTGTTTTACTGCTGGAATTCCAGCACCTGGAATAGTCCCTGGTACCTAGTAGGTGGGAATCCTCGCGACACACACATCCATGGTACCTTGAAGTCAAACTGCACATCCATGTACTTCCCGAACCTGCTGGAGTTATCGTTCCGGAGGGTCTTGGCATTTCCAAAGGCCTAGGAGTGGACGGGGGTATGAGGGACACCTGACACTCTCCTCCTGCCCCCTCCACTCCACCCTGTAGCTACTGCTGCCCCTCCCCTCCCGCACTGGGCTTCTCTCCCTGTTCCTCACCTATAGCAACTGGCCTTCTCTCCCTGCCCCTCCCCTCCCGCACTGGCCGCCTCTCCCGGCCCCTCACCTCCAGCACCGGGTTGCTCTGCAGCAGCCGGTCCCGCACAGCACCTCCACGCTCGGGGGCTGGGCAGGTCTCTGCATAGAACTGTAGCAGCCTCTTGGTGGCCTCGGTCTTGCCTGCCCCACTCTCCCCAGAGATCATCACTGCCTGGTCCCGGCGCTCTGTACGCAGTGCTCGGTATACAGTGTCGGCCACGGCAAACCTGGGGCAAAGGCTCGTCAGGGAGTTCGGGGAGGGGGGCCAAGTGGAGCCCCACAGGGAGTCCCGCTCCCACGTCCGGGTGGAGTCCTCTCGTGAGGGGAAGTCGAATACACCCTTGAGGATGTACTGAGGATGGGGACTGGGGGTCCCTCGAAGGTGTGGGCCATGGGAGATCTGTCACAGCTGAGAATAGGCATCACTGCCAGCGGGAGGACTGAGATGATCTCACAGGTGGGAGTCTGGAGGTCACTTAGGTGGAGGCTGGAGTCACTCATAGGTAGGTTTGGGGGGGTCTTCGCAGGTGGGGTTCAGAGGTCACTAAGACTGGGGGACCACTCCCAGCTGGGGAATAAGTCATGGGTATGAGTTGGGGTATGGACTGAGTCCCACTCAGATGGAGTTGAGTTGTGACACTCATCTCTGGTCACTCGGGGATGAGAAACTGGGATTCCTCACAGGTGTGGCACAAGGGCTCAGGATCATTTTAGAGTAAGGGTCGGGTGGGGCCACTTCAGATGGAGACAGAGGGGTCGCTCCCGGAGGGGCTGGGGTCACTCACAGATGAGGGGGCACTTCATAGAAGCTGACGCCACGGTAACGCTCCATGTGCTGCCGGCTGTAGATCTGCAGGTCCCGGTAGGGGTTGACAGAGACCAGGACGGGGCCAATGTAGGTCTGGGGTTGGGGGAAGAGGGTCAAAAGTTTATCCCAGGGCAGGTGCGATGGCTCACACCTGTAATCCCAGCACTTTGGGAGGCCGAGGCAGGCGGATCACCTGAGGTTGGGAATTCGAGACCAGCCTGACCAATATGGAGAAACCCCATCTCTGCTAAAAATACAAAATTAGCCAGGCATGGTGGCACATGCCCGTAGTCCCAGCTACTCGGGAGGCTGAGGCAGAATTGCTTGAATGGGGGAGGAGGAGGTTGCAGTGAGCCAAGATCGCGCCACTGCACTCCAGCCTGGGCAACAAGAGTGAAACTCCGTCTCAAACAACAACAAAAAAGTTTATCCTGGTGACCCCTGGTGTCTCCTCACCCTCTGCCCTGTGTCTGTGACCCCAGCACCCCTGCCATCTCCCCACAAGGGCCTCACGTAGATGAGGTTCTCCCGAAACCGCCGCCGCAGGTTCTCGATAAAGGCGGCCTCGCTGGTGAAGTTCTCCAGCAGCACGAAATCCTGCACCCCCACCCGGTCACGGGCAGTCAGCGCACTCTCCATGGTCACCCGAACCCCGTCACTGCCCAGGGCCTGCAGAGAATGGGCCACAGAAGACAGACAGAGTCATGGGGGACCAGGCAAGGCCACTTCTCCTCCACTGCGCCTGTGGGACTGAGAGGGAACGCAGGGGCTTGTGGACTCAGGGCTGGACATGGAACATGAGCCTGATGGGTGCGAAAGGCCTGGGCGTGGAGGGCCTGGGTTTGGAGGGTCCGGGTGTGGTGGGCTGTGTGCGGAAAGCCGGGTGTGGAGGGCCTGGGTCCGGGTGTCGCAGCACAGGGATCACCGAGGCTGCGGGCACAGAACAGAGACCACATGAAGCACTTGGGTCCCGGTGTGTACACAGGGCACGGACGCACGCAGGACCAGAGGGCAGAATCTGGGAGTTGCTGGTTTTGGGTGGAGGAAGGAGGGGGTCACAAGAAGGAACTCCTCGAAATAGCAGAAAGGCTGCTCTGTTCATCTTGGACCAATTCCCTCCTCTCTCCGGGCTGCTTCCTCCTCAAGGAGGAGGAGTTAGACCAGGTGACCTCAGGTCCCTTAGCTCTGAGCCACGTGTGACAGGTGCTTTGGAGGACAAATGGCTCAGGGTCAATCCTGCAGACAGGGTGGGGCCGTCTCTCCCATCCGGACCCACCCACATCTCCACACGTAAAGCGTCTAGCACCAAGGAAGTGGTTACTCCCCGACTACACCAGAGGGGTTCCCCCAGAGGGCCTGCCACCCCAGCTGGGCTCAGCCACCCACTCCAGAAGGGGGGGCCTCCCTCGCATGGCTGGGGCCACTCCCTTTCCTCCAGCTGCCGAACTCCCCAGGCACCTCCTCCACTGAGTCCTGAGAAGCCTCAGGGGATGGGGGTTTACCATGGAAAGGCCGGCTGCCTCCGGGTCCCACTGGAGGGCTCAGCAAGACCCTCAGCCCCACACCCAGGGCTGAGATGGATCCCTCTCCAAACAGGGGCTCAGGGCTCAAGAAAACTGACACCCAGAGTATCCAGGGTCAGAGAAGAACAAGCTGGTGGTGACTGGAGGTGGATCCCAAAGGGGCCGCCGGGTGTCCTCTGACCACAAAAGGCCCAGATTTCTGGCCTGGGGCGTCACTCCGGGCCGGGCCGGGGGCCTGCCCCTCCCAGGCTTGTCCTCCCCGCCCCGCTCCAATCCCGCGCCCAAGCGGCTGCCAAATCCGGCCGCGGTCCCCGCCCCCTCGCCCTCGGGTCAGGGGTCTCCGCGTTCTCAGGCGTCCGCGGCAGCTCCTCGTCCGGCCCCCCGGGTCCGAGCGTCCCGCGCGGCCCTCCCCTCCTCGGCCTCCTCCCCCTGCAACTTCCCGGGACGTTTTTCCACACGGAATTCCTGGGCCGCGCCCGCTTCCTGGCGAGGCCGAGGCGACGCCGCGAGGCGGGGAGGTGCGCCCGGGACCCTCCGCCCCGCCCTGCCCTGCCGACCCCCGGCTCACCGACGCCCGGTAGCGCATCCTGCCCCGCCGGCCTGGCGCCCGCTCCGCTGCCCGCGCTCTGGGTCCCGGGCTCGGCGGCGGCGGCGGCGTCAGCGAGGGAGGGCCCGCCCCCCGCACCGCCCCCACCAGGGCCCCTGAAGCGCGGGGCTTCCCCGGCCTCCCTCGCGTCCCGCGCGGCGGGGCTGAGGTCCCCGCCAGGTGGGGTTGGTGGAGGTGGGGGTGTCGGGGGGGGCTCCGCGGGCGGGGCGGGCTCCGCCTGAGTCAGGTTTTCCAGGAGGGACGCCGTTGGTTCCAGGGTGGAGCCCGGAACCCGCGCGGCCGCCGCGTCTACACCGACCCGGAACTCACTTCCGGGCCTGGGACGACACTCCGCGGCGGGCCCGGGCGCTGGGCGGGCACCGAGGCCCAGGGGAAGCGGGATTTCCCTCCCCCAACCCCCGAAGTCTAGTCCCGGGAAAGTTAAAAATAGAACCAATGTCCAAATACGGCCGGCGCGCCTGGCGGGCGGAGCGTTCTCCGTGCGGGACGCCGTCCACCCACACGCGCCGGGGCCTGGCCCGAGCCTCGAACCCAGGAAGATCTTGATTTTCCTCGTCAGCACGGAGCGCGTGCCCCAGGGACAGGGACGGCCACCGGGTGCCCTGGCCTAGCGCGCGGAGTACCCGGCACCTCTGGAGGGCTCAGTTCCCCCTCTGAGAAATTCGCGTATCCCCGCCCACGGCATTTGGGGCCCACAGCCTCTCCCCACCCGTGACACCCCACTCGCCTCTGGGCCCTGGCCTCCTCCCTCTCTCCTTTTGTCTTTCTTTTTTTTTTGAGACGGAGTCGCGCTACGTCCCACGTTGGAGTTCAGTGGCGGCATCTCGGCTCACTGCAACCTCCGCCTCCCGGGTTTAGTGACTCTCCTGCCTCAGCCTCCCGAGTAGCTGGGATTACAGGCACCCGCCACCACACTCAGCTAATTTTTGTATTTTTAGTAGACACGGGGTTTCATCATGTTGGCCAGGCTGGTCTCGAACTCCTGACCTAAGGTGATCCACCCGCCTCGGCCTCCCAAAGTGCTGGGATTACAGGCGTGAGCCACCGCGCTCGGCCCATCTCCCTCCCTGCTTTGAAGGGGACCTCTCTCGTCTCTCTGGATCTCCGAGACGCCCCCCAACCCCGAACCGGCCTTGGCAGCTCCGCCCTCGCTGGGCTCTGCAGGCACCACCCTCCCTCGCCTGGGGCGAACCTTGGCTCAGATCCCACCGCGGGCAGGGGTGGGGACGTCTAGAGCCAGCAAAAGGCTGGGCTGGTGCTTCCTCGCGGTGGGACTCTGAGCAAGTCACTTAACGTTTCGGCTTCTGTTCTTCATCCCCAATATGAGGTTAACACAGGCCTAGAAGGGCCGTTGGGTGGCCTGAGATAGAGCGCGAAGGCACCTCCCAGACCCCTCTAGACCCCGCTTCCCACACCCACCGCCTTCCCTCGGCCGGACGCTCATTCCTCACTTGTGGGCAGAGGCCTACTGAGAGTCAGGCCCTGGGCCACGCTTCCGATCCGGTGGGGAGAGCCTCAGGCGCGTCTACAGGCACCTGCCTGCCCTACCAACGCAACGGCAGACACAGACGCGCCCTGGGGGGGTGGGCAGAGCCGGGACCCAAAGACCCAGCGCTCCACCCCCAGCTCGCGGACGCCGCTCCCTGGGGAGAGGGCGAGGCTGCGGCAGGTGCGGGCTGGATCCTCGCGGGGAAGGCTAGTTACTGCAACAATAGCCCGGCCGGAGCGGCGGACCCGGGGACCCCCGAGCGGGGGCGCCAGCTGGTGGGGGAATGGGAGCGGGGAAAGGGGAATGGGGGCGTCTGGGGCAGAGGCGGGGGAGGGCGGGAGGACGCGCCCGCTGCGGTGCCCCCAGGTTTAAAATCCAGAGGGAGGGCCAGGCGCGGTGGCTCACGCCTGTAATCCCAGCGCTTTGGGAGGCCAAGGCAGGCGGATCATCAGAGTTCAGGAGTTCGAGACCAGCCTGGCCACCATGGCGAAACCCCGTCTCTACTAAAAAATACAACAATTAGCTGAGCGTGGTGGTGGGCGCCTGTAATCCCAGCTACTCGGGAGGCTGAGGCACGAGAATCGCTGGAACCCGAGACACGGGTGCAGCGAGCGAGATCACACCACTGCATGCCAGCCAGGGCGACAGAGCGAAACTCCGTCTCCAAACAAAACAAACCAAGAAAAATCTAGAGGGAGCAAGGAGGGGACCCAGCCTCCAGCTCGCCCAGGGGTGGGGAGGGCCTTAGAAGACGGGGCAAAGCGTCAAGAGAGCCCCTGCCGGAAGCTCAGCTCCCTCCCTCCCTCCCCGGCGAGGCGCGAGGGACCCGGGCCGGGGGCGTGGCCGGAGCCTGCGGGGGCGCGGCCAGAGGGCGGGGCGGAGCTTCGCGGCCGCAGTGTCCGCCCCGCCCCTCCACGTCACGCGGTTGGAATGAGGGGAATCCGCGCGCGGAGGGGTCGGGCCCGCTTCCTCCAGATCCCCGGCCGCGCCGCCGCATTCCCGGGATGCCCGCTGGCGCCCCCGCAGCCACCGCCCGGCGGCGGAAGGAGGGGGCATCTCCGCCGCTCGCGCGCCCCAGGGCGGCTCCAGCCCTGGCAACCCCGGGCCTGCCCCGCCTCACTGGACGGAAGCGCGAGCCCAGGGCAGGGAGGGAAGCGGAGAACCGGGCTGGGAAAGACGCCGCGGCTGAGGCTGCAGCGCCAGGCGCCTCCTGCGTTCTCCGCGCTTTTTTAGGTTACTCCCTTCGGTGCCCCCAGCCGAGCCATAAGGTCTGTATGATCACTCCAGTGCAGAAGCAATCGAGGCTGGGCAGGTGACTTTGTGCAAGGTCTCAAGAGGAGTGGGACTGGAACCCAGGCACTCGAACACCTTACTGCGGGGCTGCCCTGAGCCTCTTTGTGCGGTTATCAGGGCTATCAGGGCTGAGACCTTCAGTGACACGGTACAGGCCCCAGTCGGTGTCGTGTGATTCTATTATGTCACATGTGGGCCTTAGGAGTGGGCCAGGGCCTTTGGCTCTGGGCCTAGAGGTTCCCTGCAGGCCATGGCCCCTGAGTGACCTAGGAGACTTCTTCCCCAAGGTTGCCTCTGGGTCTTCTCCCACCTGGGGAGGCGTTTACTGGAACCACAGGGGATGGGGTGGCCCAGCAGACCTGGGCTATCTTGTGCCCTTCAGATCCTATAGGCCAGGTGCCTACAAGCCTGACTTCTGGGGACAGCGGGAACCTCATGTTCCCCCAGCCTACGGGCACACAGATCTTGCACAGAGATCTTGCCGTCGGGTAGGGGTGTTGGGGGCTGGGAGGAGGTGTCATCTGAGGCACCCAGGACTGCTGCTATAAACCCATGTCCACCGAGCCCCTGAGGCAGCAGAAAGACTGTCTCATGGTGGCACAGTGCTGGGCGGCACAGAGCAGGGATGCAACTTCTGTTTATTAAACAAATCTTAGATCTGAGCCTGGCTGCCCACCAAGGACCATTCCAGGCCTCAGGGAACTGTTGTGAAGGGAAATGGGGAGGAGAAAGTGGTGACTTAGCGTCTCTACCCTGATTGCTCACAGGGCCTCAGTCGAGGACTGTCCATTCTAGCTTCACAACCATGGGCCTTCGGCTGCCAGACACCTCTGCCTGGGGGGGTCCAGCAAACGCGAACAGAGGCAAGGTGCAGTGAATGGCTCAGGCCTGGAACCCCAGAACTTTGAGAGGCTGAGGCAGGAGGATCTCTTGAGGCCAGGAGTTCAAGACCAGCCTGGGCCGCATAGTGGTGAGATTCCTGCCTCCAGAAATTTTTTTTTTTTTTTTTTTTTTTTTGAGACGGACTCTCGCTCTGTGGCCCAGGCTGGAGTGCAGTGGCCGGATCTCAGCTCACTGCAAGCTCCGCCTCCCGGGTTCACGCCATTCTCCTGCTTCAGCCTCCTGAGTAGCTGGGACTACAGGCGCCCGCCACCTCGCCCGGCTAGTTTTTTTGTATTTTTTAGTAGAGACGGGGTTTCACCGTGTTAGCCAGGATGGTCTTGATCTCCTGACCTCGTGATCCGCCCGTCTCGGCCTCCCAAAGTGCTGGGATTACAGGCTTGAGCCACCGCGCCCGGCCTGAAATTTTTTTTAAAAAATTAGCCAGGCCTGGCGCTGTGTGCCTATGGTCCCAGTTACTCGGAAGGCTAAGGTGGGAGGATCGCTTGAGCCCAGGAGGTTGAGGCTGCAGTGAGCCGTGATGGTGCTACTGCACTCCAGCCTGGGTGCCCCAGAAGACCTGGTGTCAAACAAACAAACAAACAAAGCAATAAACCCGTAACATGTTAACATAAATTTGTATGGGAGAAAAAAGTAAACGGCCCAGGAGCAGTGGCTCACACCTGTAATCCCAACACTTTGGGAGGCCAAGGCAGGTAGATCACTTGAGGTCAGGAGTTCCAGACCAGCCTGGCCAACATGGTGAAACCCTGTCTCAACTAAAACTACAAAAATTAGCAGGGTGTGGTGGCGCACACTTGTAATCCCAGCTACTTAGGATACTGAGACAGGAGAGAATCACTTGAACCTAGGAGGCAGAGGGTGCAGTGAGCTGAGATCACCCCACTGCACTCCAGACTGAGTGACAGAGAAAGACTCTGTCTCAAATAAATAAATAAACAGGGCCTTTGACCCCTAACCTGTACTCCCTGTTCAATGTCTTTGTAGAGAGAAGGGTGGCACTTCAAGCTGGTCATCACAACCTGGCATTAACAGGCCTGCTCTCTTCCCTCCACTCCTCACACCAAGTAGTCACGACCTGCTAAAACCTCACCTCCAGGCTGGGCGAGGTGGCTCATGCCTGTAATCCCAGCACTTTGGTAGGCCTAGGTGGGCGGATCACGAGGTCAAGAGATTGAGACCATCCTGGTTAACACGTTGAAACCCCTTCTCTACTAAAAATAAAAAAAAATTAGCTGGGCGTGGTGGCACACGCCTGTAATCCCAGCTACTCGGGAGGCAGAGGCAGGAGAATAGCTTGAAGGCAGGAGGCAGAGGTTGCAGTGAGCCGAGATCGCACCACTGCATTCCATCCTGGGTGACAGCGAGACTCCCTCTCAAAACAAAACAAAACACAACAACAACAAAAACATAAAACAAAGACAGCAGCCTCCTAACTGGCCTCCTATTCTTCCTCCTACCAATCCATTTCCCCTCGGGCAATACAAATCAAATGAACACCTCATGTTAGGGAACCCTCCATGTGCCAGGCCCATGATTCACACCCACTGCTGCTTACCGGGACCCTGCCTATGAGCTCCCGAGACACCCCCGCTGTCCTCAGTTTACCCCACTGCTCTTGCATTGCGGTGTGCCAGGTGGCCCGCTCCAGTCCCCTCTGTCCCCACCCCTCCCCTCCCACCCACAACACGCAGCCAGGAGGAGCCTTCGCACCGTCGCCAGCCAGTCCAAGCTTCAGTGCCTGCACCTGCGGCTTCCCCAGCCCGGGGCACTCTCCTTGCCCACCTCAGGGAGACCAGGCTCAGGTGTCACCTCCTCCAGAACCCCTTCCCGATTCTTCCGAACACGCAGCGTCTCCTTATCGCACCCCGCAGGAGTCAGCTGTTTCCTTATCAGTCCCTCCCAGGAGACGGCTCCCACTCCCTACACCCAGCGAGGCACACAGTGGGGCTCAGTCACCCCTTCCCGGACCCCTGGATGAATGAATGAATCTCAGAGACAGGAGTGTGCGCGGGAGGCCGGAGCGTGAAGACTGAGGGCCGCGTGGCCAGCCTCATTCTCCGGCCACCCGGCAGGTCCCGCCCGCCACACTCGGGGCGCGCTGGGCCCCAGGGGCGGAGAACGGGAAGGGGCGGGTTCAGGCGGCTTCTCCGGAACCCAGAGGCAGAGCAGGGCTGCGGGCGGGGCCCGGAGGGCGCGCAGGGTCCCGGGTCCCGCAGCCCAGGCCGCTCTTCCCCGCCTCCCGCTCCCCGCAGGTAAATCTAAGTCTCCACCAGGCTGCGCCGGCGCCTCCGGGTCCTGGGACCCCCGCATGGGTCCCCCCGGCCGGTCTTCGGCCCCAGCGATCCCCGGCCGTGACCCCCACTTCGCGCACGGCGGCTCCCGGCCCGGCCGCCCGCTCCCCACACCCGCCCCCCGCGGCCGCCGTCCCCGCGCCCCTAGTACCCACCGGCTTGGCTCTTCCGGCGCGGGCGGGGGCCGGGCTGGGCGGCGTGGCGGGCTCGAGGATCCGCGGCCCGGGCGCACTCTCCCCGCCCAGGGCCCGCCGGGGGCCGGGCCGCAGCCTGTCGTCATCCCGGGCAGGGCGCGCACCCTCCGGCCCCGCCCCACCCCAGCCCCGGCCGCGTCCGCGGAGCCTGGATGCGGGCGGCCCCTGCCTTGGCCGGTTCCCGGGGCAGCCGCGTCCGGCCACAGCGAACACGCGCGCGCCCCTCCGGCCGAAGACCCGGCTCCCCGCCGCGGTGCTGGGGGCGTGGGGGCGCCTGACTTTCTCCCTCCTCCGGGCCCTTTGCATCTCCAGCCCCTTCCCTGCGGGCCGGGTCGGGGCCGCGCTCCCCGGTTTGTACCCACCCATGGCCCTTCACCCACCTCCCACACCGTCCTCCTGTTCTGAGTCTTGGGAGGTCCCAGCCCGGCGGACTGGAGAGGAGCGGGGCGTTGACTGAGCCCGGAGCTTCCATGCCCTCATCCTTCGACCTCACAGCAGCCTGCACTTGCCTTTTGTGCCCAGTATTCACAGTTCTGCCCACTGAGGTTCAGGAAGCTGGAGGCGTCAAGCCCAGACCTCCACTTCCAAAAATCCTGCTGCTGGTGGCCCTTACATCCCTACTCTTCCACTCACCCCGTCTTGGTCAGTCTGTTCCGGCCCCATCCAAGCATTGGAACCCCTCCCCCTCTGCTCACCTCTTGCCCTAGGGCTCTGCTTGAGAGGGGCTGCCCGGCCCTGGGGAGATACTCCACCCTCCTCCCAGCCCAGAGCATCCCAGCTTACAAGCTTGCAGGGCCTGTGGGGATGAACCACGCGGATGATCTCCCCGGTGGGTACCAGCTCCACTTGCAGCGCCATTCCGCCCTGCGGAGAGCCAGCGCCTTGGGCACTGGGGCCTGTGAGCAAAAGCTGCCTGCCCACTCGCTGGCTCTGACCGCTCCAGGAGCCAGGAACCTATGGTCTAACGCCGGGGTGGCCACTTGGTTCTGCTTCAACTCCAGCCCCAGGGGATGTGGCTGGTCCAGCTCCTCAGGACACAGCTGGAGCCGTCCAGGTCTGATTGGGAGGCCTTTTGGCCCGGATGGTTGGAGCAGGAAGAGGAGGGGCTGGGGATGGAGGAAATGCCTGTTGTCCCAGGTAACCAGAGGAGCCGATGCAGCCACCCAAGGGGGACCCTGGGCTCCAGGTCAAAGGGTAGGACGCCTTTCCCCTTCCCCTGCCACCCCCCAGCAGCTCTATGGCTGGGCCCCTCCTCCTGCCCACTCTCTGGTACTAGCTAGAGCACAGGGCCCACCCCCCAAACCAAAAGGGGATGCCCTCCCCTAGGCCAAGAGGACCCCTCAGTGCGCACTGCCTTTCCTGCACATCCCCTCAACGGGGCTGTCCCCCACAGCAGGTGGGTCTCCACCATGTGTTTGGGAGGCCAGGGCTGCTGGGGGCTGGTCATGCTGGGCGGAGGGCGTTGTCCCACTGGGAGAAGACTCTTGTCTTACCCTCCTCCGAGCCTCAGAGCTTGTGAGGTGAGTTCCTGGGTTCCCTGGGTGTGGCACCCTCTAGCCCTGTTCGTCCTTGCATTTCGACAGTACCCCCAGGTGACCCCCACCCCTGATGTTCCTGCTTTTCTATTTTTACTGCTGCTAAATCACAGCTGACACTTTCCTGGCCTGAGACTGAGCCCTCCAGTCTCCAGCCATTCCTTAGAGGAAGTCAGAACAGGGAAGTGGATAGGGGAACAGACCTTTCCAGAGGGAGAGGCTGGCATAGGAAGGGCCGAGTCCCGTGGGCGTGTGCTGGCACCGACAGCCCCATAGGCAGGGACCTTCCCCCCGGCACCCTTCTCTCTCCCCACAGCCTCCCCCGCCCCGGAAAGGCTAGCAGGCCCTCCTTCCTTCCTTCCTCCGGGAAGCACATCTATCCAGGGCAGGCTCATCCCCAGCGGCCACACAATGGCCCTTATCAGCCGTGGAGCCAGGCGTAGACCCAGTGCACACCAGGTCTCACTTATTTCCTGTTTCCACCCAGTGGGTCGGGGTGGACCCAGAGCGGCCATATCCTGACTGGGGCCCAGAAGACGGAGAGCACCCCCGCTTCCCCTTTCCGCCTCTCAATCACTGCTGGGCTCACCCCTCCCTCACAGGAGGCAGGGTGTGTGGGGACCTCAGTTCACCACAGGGGAGGTGAGCATGTGGGGGGACCCCTGGGGTCAAGCCCCAGGGCTCCATTAATCTGAACGGGGAGGCGGGTCTAGCGCGATACATTTTTTGCAATTGTTCTCCCATAATAATCTTGAGAATAGGGACATCATCTGTATTTTACAGACTACTGAGACCGCTCTGCGGGTGGGTTCACACCCCATTCCTGTTTCTGGTCCTGCAGGAAACCACAGGTGCCTGGAACTTTGAAGGGACTGCACCACTTCTCCGAGCCTTGGCTTTCCTGTCTGCCCAATGAAGGGTGCCATACGGCAACCCTCCCGACGGCTGTGTGTGTGAGAAGGAACAGGCGGCAAGTGAGGGCTTTGGAGGTCCGTAGGTATATGTGCTGGGGGCAGGCATAGGTTAGTTACCATGGGGGAAAACTCAGCAAGAAGGGTCTGAGAAGTGGGGCAGAAAGAGAAGACGGTGGCATTCTGGACCGGTTAACGCAGGAAGAAGGCTCAACACCCAGGGTATGCGGGGCAGCGGGTCAGGAGGGATGAACGAGAGCTCATTCGACTTAGCAGAGTCCACGAAGCAGCCACCGGCATAGACGGCATGCTGCACCTGGTTAGCGCCCCAGAGGCTCACCATTCCGGAACCTCATCCTAGCCCCAATCCTGGCCACTTCTGCAAATCTCAGACACAGAAGTCTAGTTGGGATCTCCAGGGCCCCTGTTCCTGGAGTCTACAGCGAGTCCCAGGCCCATCGCTGTACCCCCCACCCCCCAATCATCAGTCACACACAAGTGTAAAAGCCACGCTTCTAATTAGCCCTGCACAATGTAACAGTCACAAAACAGCCAGCCATGGCCTGCTGGAAGCCCAGGGACAGTTCTTCATACACAGGCTTGCGGGGGAGAGTATGCAACACAGAGCAACTGGAGTGACCCTCAGTCTCAGGACACAGGATGGCACGACAAGCACGGAGCAGGCTCCCAGGGTGTCTTCTCCTGGGAAAAGGGCTGCCGAGTGACCACGGCAGGAGGCAAGTGATGGACGTGGGGACAGACCATGTCCACAAAGCCCCTGGAGAGTGCTCTCTGAAGACCCCCAGGGCCAGATCCTCCAAAATGTCTTGAGCTGGTTCTCCCTTCTGCTGCCCCCACTTTGAGGTCCTGGGGGGTCCAGAGGGGGGCTGTCGTCAATGACTCTTGACAAGGGTGGTGCATATGCACCTTACCCGACAAGGACCACCCTGGAAGTCTGTGGCCACAGCTCCTTGACCACCTGTCACCCCTTCCTCAGCTGGCAGGGTGGAGGCATGGGACTCAAGCTACCAGCAGAAGCGAACCTAGATCCTTCTCAGTTCTCTCTCTTCAGGCTCTGGAACTTCCTGGGTCAGACTCCATGCCGTGGGTAGGGAGGAAGGTTGTGCTGGCCGAAGGAAGGACCCTCACCAGCCTGCTCACAACCATGACGTAAGAGCCCGGCTAGAGGGGTCAGACTGCTTTTACTGAAAGCAGGAATCCCAGACCCTCTGTTCACTCCTCATGGGACAAGCTATGAGATGCCAAGACTCCTGGAAGCCAGCACTGCTTGCACCAGTCTATGTAGCCTGTACAAATGTGAGCATCTCCCCTCCCAGACAGCCTGAGGCCCAGGACGGCACGACAAGAATGCGGGCCTGTGCCAAATGGGGCATGTGCCTGGCAGGACTACTTGGGCTAGACTAGAAGAGGGGGTAGGAATCCAGGAATAAGACGCAGAACTGTCCCCAGGTCTTCACTGTTGATGCACTAGCTGGTTTCACTCACATCTCAGCAACAAAAACCTGTATTTAAGTGGCTGATTCCAGAGATGAGTAGTGGAGAGAGCAAAGGAGCCTGGCTAGAGCTCACTCTGGGAGGTGTATGCGGAGGACACTTGGCTGTCTCTTCAGGGGGTCAGACTGGGCCCCCAGCACTCCCGGCAGTGGAAAGGCAGAGCTGGCTGCCAGCTCTGGCCTCCTCCTGGGATTCACTCCCATCCTGGCTCAGATCTGTGGCTGTGCTTCACCCACTGGGTCCTCCCTCAAGGAGCCAGGCGGGATCTGCAGGGGTAAAGCAGGTGGTGGAAGTGGAGAGTGGGCCTTCCTCTGCTTTCCGTCACCCCATTCCTCCACTGCAGCGGCTCCTCACGTACAGGCTGGCTCCCAGACCTGGGCCTCAGGGAACCAACGATGGGCTCAAGCCCTCACCCTCCCGCTTCCCTCACCAGCATCGCTTACCTGGAAGGGTCTGCTTATCCCCACCACAGAACGCAGACTGTTGCTGTAGTAACAGAGGAGAAACTCATCTTCAGTTGTAGGGATACTGCTGATGTCGACGTAAACCTGGAGGGGGATGGACAGGACTGGGATCAGCTCCAGGGCCTCTGGGCTCCACCCAGCTCGGAGTGACAAGTTAGTTATCCAGCACTCTGTTCCTTCCACGGGACAGGAGTGCTGAGGCAGGCCCGCCTGCTGGTGACGTAGCTGGTTCTGGTGACGTACCTGGTTCAGGTTGTCGCTGCAGGAGACCTGGCTGTCCCCGACCCAGGCGTAGGACACGTAGTCATTAATGTCCCGCAACCCCACCTGTGAGGGAGAGTTAGGCCATCCGTGGTCAGGGAGGACCTGGGACCCTAGGCAAGTCCTAAGGAGAAGAGTCTCACTGCTGGGCCTGGCTACTGTACTGCACGCCTCCGTGCCGCCCTTCCCTGCCAGCCCTTAGCTACAGAAGAACCGCTGGGGTGGACGAGGGTGAGTTTGTCAGCATCTGCCCAGCTCCCAGGAGCCCTCGGGAAGGACGAACTGGGGGCTGTTGCTGATGGACTCCCTGCCTTGCCACCACATCACCTTGTACAGTCCAATCCAGTCCCATGGGCTGCTGGGGAAGTCCGAGGTTGACGAGTAGCTGACCATCATGTCATTCTCCATGGTCCACAGGTCCTCCGGCATCAGGACAATCAGCGGAGCAGACACCAACGGCTTCAGCTAGACATGGAGGTGGGAGGGGCTGAATCCCGCAGCATCATTCCCTCCTCTGAGGCCAAGTGTTCCTCACTGTGCCCTTCCAACATAGTGGGGAAGGTGGGGCACCCAGAGGGGGTGGGCACAGGACTCCGCTGGGCTGCTCCAGCGGACTGTGGCTGGCCAGCAGGAAAGAGGGCCAGACACCAGTCAGGAGGGTGGCGGCCCTGTCAGGGAATCCCACAGGGCCCAGCACTAGGGGGTAGGAATGGCGGAGAGCAGAGGCTCGGCTGAGAGGCTTAAGGAGGTGGCCAGGCAGCTGCTGTCAGGCCTCCCGGGTATCTGACCCAAAGCCCCACACGGGGGATGCTCTGGTGAGAACAGCTGTGAATGTGCAAGAACACAACAGAGAAACCAGTGTGGGCCGGGCATGGTGGCTCACGCCCATAATCCCGACAGCTTGGAAGGATCACTTGAGCCCAGGAGTTGAGACCAGCCTGGGCAACATGGTGAAACCCTGCGTCTACAAACAATACAAAATGTAGCCAGGCGTGGTGGCACCTGCAGTCCCGCTACCAGGGAGGCTGAGGTGGAAGGATCCATCACTTGAGCCCAGGAGGTGGGGGCTGCAGTGAGCTGTGATGCCACTGTATTCCAGCCTGGACGGCAGAACGAGACATGCGCGCACACACGCACACGCACACACAGATGCACACACGCATGCACGCCGGTAAACCTGTATGAACATGTGAAGGCTGACGGGCAGCAGCCTGAAGGAGGCCAACACCTTGGTCGTTTAGACAGCAAGATACAAGGACGCAGGGATGGAGGGAGCTCCCATTGCAACTTGATCCAGATAGCTTCAGGACACATAAAAGAAGTCCTACTTCTCACATTGAGTAATAAGCCTAATGGAACTCATTAGCCCCAAGGGAGAATACCCAAAGGAAATGGAAACCTTTTCACAAAGGGTTTGAACACGTTTCTGACAGACAGACCCATCAACGGCTCCTAAGAGGGGCTGGGATATCTGACCTGGCAGGAAAGGCAATCATGGCCTCCACAGGCCTCCCCTGGGGGACTGGCTGACATTCGAATCCAGGGATGGAGGGCTTGGGGATGTGGCCAGCATAGCTACTCTTCTGGCAGGGATCAGGCAGCCTGGAAGTTCACCTCCAAGTCGAAAGTGCCGGTGACAGGCTTATGGTCGCTGATGCTGTACACCATGTGGCTGCTGTAGCTCCTCAGAGACAGGGAGAAGTCTGGGGCCGGCAGTCTGGGAGTGTCGGGGCCAGCCTGGGGCTGCCGCTTCAGCCTCCACAGGATGCGATCGGTCCACGCAGGCTTGCGTTTTTTCTCACTGCGGGGGCAGGAGGCATAAAGAGGAAGAATGGGGAGAGAAGAAAGGGTTGGCATAAGAGCAGAAATGAACCCACATGAGCTTGCTGGAGCCCCTAACTCCAGCATCTACTGGCAGCCACAGACCCCCAGGCCAGAGCCGGAGGGAGCATGGGAGCAGGCAGGAAGGTGCCCAACAGAATCCAAGGTATGCCAGCCCTTGTCAGACTCAGCCAGGACCCTCTGTATGCTCAGCTCATGTTTTTAGGGTCAAATTGTGACTCAGAAACATTCCATTTCAAAGCTCTGCTTCTTTTTTGAACAAATGCAGCAGTGGATCAAAGCAGCTGAGGCTTGGGGTTCTGAGACTGGACAGACCTGAGCTTGAATCTGACTGCCCTGCATACTAGAAGGATACCTCAGGAAAGCACGTAGGAAATGCTTACCAGACGATGCCTGTGATCAGACGATGCCTGTGATCTGCACTGTTATCATACCTTTTTTTTTTTTTTTTGAGACGGAGTCTTGCTCTGTCGCCCAGGCTGGAGTGCAGTGGCCGGATCTCAGCTCACTGCAAGCTCCGCCCCCCGGGTTTACGCCATTCTCCTGCCTCAGCCTCCCGAGTAGCTGGGACTACGGGCGCCCGCCACCTCGCCCGGCTCGTTTTTTTGTATTTTTTAGTAGAGACGGGGTTTCACCGTATTAGCCAGGATAGTCTCGATCTCCTGGCCTCGTGATCCGCCCGTCTCGGCCTCCCAAAGTGCTGGGATTACAGGCTTGAGCCACCGCGCCCGGCCACCTTTTTTTTTTTTTTTTTTTTTTTTAAAGAGATAGGGTCTTGCTGTGTCATCCAGGCTGGAGTGCAGCGGTGCCGTCCCAGCTTACTGTAGCCTCAAACTACTGGGCTCAAGCAATACACCTCAGCCTCCTGAGTGGCTAGGACTCTAGGTGCGTGGCACCATGCCTAGCGAATTTTCAAACAGTTTTTTGTAAAGACAGTATGTTTCCCAGGCTAGTTTTGAACTGCTGGCCTCAAATGATCTTCCCATCTCAGCCTCCCAAAATGTTGGGATGAGAAGGCACGGGCCACTGTGCCTGGGTATATCGTGCTCTCTTTACAAGTGGAGACACAGACTGAGCTCAGAAGGGAAGCACCTTTTCCAAAGTCACAAGCTGCTAACTGGTGGAGTCAGGATTCAGGGCCAGCCAGCACGACTACAGAGCATGTGCTTTTTTTTTTTTTTTTTTTTAGTAGAGATGGGGTTTCACTGGGTTAGCCAGGATGGTCTCGATCTGACCCCGTGATCCGCCCGTCTTGGCCTCCCAAAGTGCTGGGATTACAGGCTTGAGCCACCGCGCCCGGCCCCAGAGCATGTGCTTTTAACCACCAAACTAACCTCTCTCAGGCCTCAGCTTCCTCGTCTGCGAATGGAGGGAATAACAGTAGTTACCACGAAGGGTTGCTGAGATGACTGAATGAGATCACGTACATAAAATGTTTAGCATAGTGGCTGGTGCAAAATGAGCTCCCCACGCACACTGGCCTTTATGATTTCCTCTCAAGAGTTGACTGAGGCCGAGCGCGGTGGCTCACGCCTGTAATCCCAGCACTTTGGGAGGCTGAGGCAGGCGGATCATGAGGTCAGGAGATTGAGACCATCCCGGCCAACATAGTGAAACCCCGTCTCTACTAAAAGAACAAACATTAGCCAGGCATGGTGGCGGGTGCCTGTAATCCCAGCTACTCAGGAGGCTGAGGCAGGAGAATCGCTTGAACCAGGAGGTGGAGGTTGCAGTGAGCCGAGATCACGCCAGTGCACTCCAGCCTGGGTGACAGAGCGAGACTCTGTCTCCAAAAAAAGAGAAAAGTCGACTGAGAGACCTCCCACCTGTTCTTCACTTGCCAGCTTCCCTGAGGGGTTTGGAAGAGGTCATACATCCCTGGACCTGTTCTTCACTGTTCTTTGCTTCCAGCCCCGCTGAGGGCTTTGGAAAAGGTCATATAGCTCCAGAGAAAAAATGCATTCCTTCTCTAGGTAACTGAAGTTGACCAAAGAAAAGTCTCGGACCCGTAATCCAGCCTTCCCAAGCGACTACTGGGGCAGTTTCAGCTTGGCCCAGCAGTAGCCCTGAGTTCTGGAGGTGGGGGGAGCAGGACAGCTGCTGTTTCCGGGTTCCTCCCCCTTGGTGGACAATCCCCTTTCTTGAAGGAACCCAGAGTAAAACAGCCTGATTAGGTCAATCCATCAATCTGTAGACAGGGTCTCACCCATGTCACCTCATCTACTGATCTATCCACAGGGCCTCACTGTGTTGCCCAGGCTGAGTGCAGGGGCACAATCCTAACTCACTGCAGCTTCACAGGCCTGGGCTTCAAGCAACCCTCCCAGCTCCGCCTCCTGACCAGCTGGGACCACAGGCGTGTGCCAGGGCACCTGGCTTTTTTAGAACCTTTAAGGCATCTTCACTGCCTCCAGAATAAAGTTTAAGTCCCCAAGTGGGGCTTTCAAGGGGCTCAGGAGTCTGACCACCCCCGTCCTTCATCTCACACCACTTCCCCAGACCCACTCCACCTTGCTGACCCTCTCAAGCCTCTGGACCTTTGCTTTTGCGGTATTTGCTGCCTGGAACACCTTTCTTCACCAGGGAGAGGCCTCTGCCAAAGCCATCCTGGAGCTCATCTTTTTGCTTTCGAAGCATTTTATACCAGTATTATACGATGACACTATATTGCAATTTTCTGTTTCCCACTCAGCACGTCACTTAGTGTGTGAGCCCTGAAGGCAAGGACTTGGCTGTTGGAGTGTCCTGTGTATCCTCAGCATTCACATGGATCCCGGTACACAGGTACTCAATAACCAGGTACACTTACTAAAAACCCAAGCTCAAGCTCGTCCCTCAAAAATGCCCATCTAATCTTAATGTTTACAGCTCCATACACTCGCTGTCAGTTGGAAACAGTATTGTTTTCTCCTCCTTCATTCAACTGCTATTTTTTTTTTTTTTTTGAGATGGAGTCTCGCTCTGTCACCCAGACTGGAGTGCAGTGGCGCAATCTCAGCTCACTGCAACCTCTGCCTCCCGGATTCAAGTGATTCTCCTGTCTCAGCCTCCCAAGTAGCTGGGATTACAAGCATGCACCACCACGCCCGGCTAATTTTTGTATTTTTAGTAAACTGGGTTTCACCATGCTGGCCAGGCTGGTATTGAACTCCTGACCTCGTGATTCGCCCTCCTCGGCCTCCCAAAGTGCTGGGATGACAGGCACGCGCCACCGCGCCCGGCCATGCGCAGCTATGGCGTTTCACCATGTTGGTCAGGCTGGTCTCCGACTCTGGTCTTCAGGTGATCCATCTGCCATGGCCTCCCAAAGTGCTGGGATGACAGGCGTAGGCCACCGCGCCCGGCCTATTCAACTGCTATTTTATATAAATGTTCCCAATGTACTGCTGTCCCTTCAACAGGAAGAGTTAAGTACTCTAGCAATTGAGGAGACTGGCATCATGGTGGTGAGCTCAGCCTTCAGAATCAGGGACCAGTTGGGGGAAGATTCCGTCCTGTTAATTAAGAGCTGTATGCCCCTGGGCAAGTGACTTCATTTCTTTAAGCCTCAGTTTCTTCAACTGTTAAGATGGGGTGATAACAGTACTTACTTCAAAGAGCAACAACGAAATTAAAGGGCGTCAAGGGAGTGGTCAAGAAGCGGCAACTCTGACTAACCCTGGTCTGCTTGTTGGCTCCTTGGGTCGTTTCCAACCTTTCACTCTTCTAAGGAGTGTTCAGAGTGCACTGGAATGTGGTATTCCCATCCCAGACTGCAGACACTGAGTCCCTCAATCTGCCTTGGACACCAGGCGCCTAGCAATGCTTCCAACTTGGTAATGGGGCTGGGTGTGGTGGCTCATGCCTGTAATCCCAGCACTTTGGGAGGCTGAGACGGGCGGATCACAAGGTCAGGAGTTCAAGACCAGGCTCGCCAACATGGTGAAACCCCATCTCTACTAAACACACACACACACACACAAATTAGCTGGGTGTGGTGATGCGTGCCTGTAATCCCAGCTACTCAGGAGGCTGAGGCAGGAAAATCGCTTGAACCTGGGAAGCGGAGGTTTCAGTGAGCCGAGATTGCACTGTTGCATTCTAGCCTGGGCAACAGAGCAAGGCACTGTCTCAAAAAAACAAAACAAAACAAAAATTGGCCGGGCACAGTGGCTCACACCTGTAGTCCCAGCACTTTGGGAGGCCAAGGTGGGTGGATCACAAGATCATGAGTTTGAGACCAGCCTGGACAACATGGTGAAACCCCCATCCCTACTGAAAATACAAAAAAAAATTAGCTGGGCGTGGTGGCATAACCCCAGCTACTTGGGAGGCTGAGGCATGAGAATTGCTTGAACCTGGGAAGCGGAGGTTTCAGTGAGCCAAGATCGCACGGTTGATTTCCAGCCTGGGAAACAGGGCAAGACTCCCTCTCAAAAACAAACAAAGGGCCGGGCATGGTGGCTGACTCCTGTAATCCCAGCACTTTGGGAGGCCGAGGCGGGCGGATCACGTCAGGAGATCGAAACCATCCTGGCTAACACGGTGAAACCCCATCTCTACTAAAAATACAAAAATTAGCTGGGCGTGGTAGCAGGCACCTGTAGTCCCAGATACTCAGGAGGCTGAGGCAGGAGAATGGCGTGAACCCAGGAGGTGGAACTTGCAGTGAGCTGAAATCGCGCCACTGCACTCCAGCCTGGGCGACAGAGCGAGACTCCGTCTCAAACAAACAAACAAACTGGGTAATGAACCACACGAATGCACATTCTTTCAAAGCATTCTCCCTCCCTTACTTCCCCCGTGATGGTTGGGAGCCCACATTTGCTGTCATGTAAGGATCCTCCCCAAGTCCTGACCACAGCCTGTCTTTCCTTCCTCCTCACGACTCTCAGCCCACCCCCACCCCCCTTTTTTCCTTTTCTTTGCCATGGCCAGGCTGATCACTGGGCACCTGTATTGTTCATTCTTTTTTTTTTTTTTTTGGGACGGAGTCTCGCTGTGTTGCCCAGGCTGGAGTGCAGTGGCCAGATCTCAGCTCACAGCAAGCTCCGCCTCCTGGGTTTACGCCATTCTCCTGCCTCAGCCTCCTGAGTAGCTGAGACTACAGGCGCCCGCCACCTTGCCCGGCTATTTTTTGTATTTTTTGTAGAGACCGGGTTTCACTGTGTCAGCCAGGATGGTCTTTATCTCCTGACTTTGTGATCCGCCCGCCTCGGCCTCCCAAAGCGCTGGGATTACAGGTGTGAACCACCGCGCTGGCCTGTTCATTCTTTTAACCAAGATTTACTTAGCACTTCTTATATGCCCCGCAGCTGGGGATATGAGAAATAGGATGCACGAGGTTCTCGAGGAGGCTGTTTAGCAAAATCCAAGAAACAAGCAAAGTGAGCGTGTACAAATTAACCAACCAAGTTCCCTCTACCCCACCTTGTTTTTGCTTAGAGACAGGGTCTTGCTGTCATGCAGGCTGGAATGCAGTGGTGTCCTCATAGCTCGCTGCGGCCTCCTTGAACCTAGACTCAAATGATCCTCCTGCCTCAAGCCTTCCGAGGAGCTGGGACTTCAGGGGCGCACACCATGCCCAGCTATTTTTTTTAAGACAGGGTCTCCCTGCTGCCCAGGCTGGAGTGCAGTGGTGTGATCACAGCCCACTGCAGCTCCAACCTCCTGGACTCAAGCAAGGCTCCCACCTCAGTCTCCCGAGTAGCTGGGACTACGGGTATGTGCCACCACGCCCAGCTAACTTTTGTATTTTTTGTAGAGATGGGGTTTCGCCATGTTGCCCAGGCTGAACCTGAACTTCTGGGCTCAAGTGATCGTCCTGTCTCTGCCTCCCAAAGTGCTGGGTTTAGAGGTGTGACCCATCATGCCTGGCCTCTTTTTTTTTTTTTTTGAGATCGAGTCTCGCTCTGTTCCTCAGGCTGGAGTGCTGCCGTGGTGCGATCTCGGCTCACTGCAAGCTCCGCCTCCCAGGTTCACATCATTCTCCTGCCTCAGCCTCCCGAGTAGATGGGACTACAGGCACCCACCACCACGCCCGGCTAATTTTTTGTAGTTTTAGTAGAGACAGGGTTTCACCATGTTAGCCAGGATGGTCTTGATCTCCTGACCTCGTGATCCGCCCGTCTCGGCCTCCCAAAGTGCCGGGATTACAGGCGTGAGCCACCGCGCCCGGCCACGTGGCCTTTGAAAAAAATTTCGTAGGGGGACGGGTCTCTCTATGATGGTAATACACCACCTTCACTAAAAATACAAAAAATTAACCAGGCATGGTGGCGGGTGCCTGGCTCATTTTGTGTATTTTTAGTAGAGATGGGGTATCACCAGCTATTCAGGAGGCTGAGGCAGGACAATCACTTGAACCCGGGAGGCAGACGTTGCACTGAGCCAAGATCATGCCGTTACGTTACACTCCAGCCTGGGCAACAAGAGGGAAACTCTGTCTGGAAAAAAATAAAACAGTTTGTCTGGGCTCATAGTGGCAACCGTAACAAAACTCCAGTGTAGTCCCGGACTTTAGCAGGATTCCCACCCTGCCCTCAGCCCTTTCGCCCTCCCCTATAAGGGAGCTAGCCTCTCATTACATCTTGGCTTGGGAACACGGCAGTCGCTGGCCCAGCACGCTAATGCTCAGTCACTTCATCAAACCGGCCCCTGCAGGTGCCTCTCGTCAGTGTGCTGACTGACTGGAAAGCCTGCCCTCTGCTTTCTGCCAAACTCTGTGCTTCCTTCAGGATATTCTCCTCGACAGGAAGTCTGACAGGCCTCTGCTAGCGTTAGCTGTCCACCTCCTTAACATTTGCTCCAACCTTCTGCACGGAGTTCTGGAAACCTTCTATTGACTAACTCCCGGACTTGGTAACATATGTCAGGCACTGTGCTACTCCCAGGGATGGTCCTCAATCAGATCGTCTCTGCTCTCCGGGCCATCACAGTACAGTAAGAAAGGTACACTGTTGCTTAAAAGGTACAGCATTGCTTAAAAGCAACACTGAGGGCTGGGCGCGGTGGCTCAAGCCTGTAATCCCAGCACTTTGGGAGGCCGAGACAGGTGGATCACGAGGTCAGGAGATCGAGACCATCCTGGCTAACACGATGAAACCCCGTCTCTACTAAAAAATACAAAAAAAAAAAAACTAGCCGGGCAAGGTGGCGGGCGCCTGTAGTCCCAGCTACTCGGGAGGCTGAGGCAGGAGAATGGTGTAAACCCAGGAGGTGGAGCTTGCAGTGAGCCGAGATCGCGCCACTGCACTCCAGCCTGGGCGACAGAGCGAGACTCCGTCTCAAAAAAAAAAAAAA
>NC_045449.1:1318589-1323998 GCF_002776525.5 Piliocolobus tephrosceles
ATGGCGTGCACAAGGCTGGGAGCGGCACAGGGCAGGAGAGGAACTCTCAGTGAGATGGGGCGGGGCCGGGAAGCCGTCCTAGGAAAAGTGATGTCTCAACTGGGTTTTCAAGGATAAAATAACAGTTTCATTAGATAGGAATGTCTCTGCCCCAGGTGGGCTCAGGCCCTGCTCACTGCAGGAACTCCCAGCTGCCTCTGGACCCTGGCCCCAGCCAGGAATATTTCAGTTACCATGTCCCCTGTTCTTGCCTGGACATTCTTGCATTTCCTGGGCTCCAGCCAAAGGGAAGTACTGAAGGCTCATGAGTCGACAGACACAGATATGAGTTCCAATCCTCATGCAGTGATGAAGTCTATTACTCCTTACGTATACATTCTTTGAGACTCAGTTGCCTTCTGTGTAAACAGTCAATAGTAACACTGTCTACCTAAAGAGGACAATGTAAGAAATGACACAGGCAAAGCCCGGGTGCACGCCTGCCCGCCAATCACAGTGAGCTGTTATTTGGAAATAGGTGTGTGCCTCCTCCTTAGCAGGAGTCTGCCTTCCTCGCCGTGCCATCCTTTTTGCTGTTGCTGGCAAGGATGACCATGAATCCTGACGTACGATGGGCTTGAGGAAAGCACTGTGGGCTACAGATTCAGAGATCAGTCTGAGCCCCAGCTCTGCCACTCACTGTCTGAGCTACCTGGGGAAGTCCTTGAACTTCTCCAAAGCTCACTACCCTTTTAGACCCTGTCAACTCCAGCCCATACCCAGCTTTTGCAACAAACTTCAGTCTCCTGGAGATCTCTCTGGCACAGGGCTGGGAGAAGGGGACACCTGGCCGTAGGCCTGCCGGCAGCTCTCTTCCTGCTGGCAAGTGTTTAAAGAGGATTTTTTTTTTTTTGAGACAGGGCTGCCCAGCTGGAATGCAGTGGGTCAATCTCAGCTCACTGCAGCCTTTAACTCCTGGGCTCAAGTGATCCTCCTGCCTCAGCTTTCCTGAGTAGTTGGGACTACAGGCACATCCCACTACACCCAGCTAATTTTTAAATTTTTGTAGAGATAGGGTCTAACTATGTTGCCCAGGTGGGTCTTGAACTCCTGGCTTCAAGCAACCTCTCCCCACCCACGGCCCCACCCTGTCCTTACAGCTTCCACCATGACTCTCGTTTCTAATGGATGGCTGCAGAGACTGGCAGTCTCCCTGCAGCTGTCGGTCTGGGCCGGCCAGCCTGTCGCAGCCTGGCTCTTACCTCCTTTCCTGCCTGCTCTGTTGCCCAGGGCGGGTCCTGTCCCCAGCGTCCGCTGCCTCCTCTCCTCTGGACAGCCCTGCTCGCGACCCCACCCTGTCTCGCTCCACACTGCTCCATCAGCTCACTTTCCCCCCTTCCTTGGCAAGGGTATTTTGGCTTTGCTGTACCACTTCCAGAACCAAGCTTGAGTTCTACCTCTTGTCCTGCACTGGCTAAATCCCAAAGGCCTGGGCTGCCCTGCGGGCACCTCCCGCCTCCCTCACAGACACACTCCCGCTCGGAGGAATGAACGAACCGCTCCCGCTGGTACAAAGACCCTCATGACATGTAAGGGGCTCTTCCTTTCTTCAAAGAGATGAGGGTCCCTGCCCCAAATTGGGTCAGGGACACGCTGCCAGAAGTTCTTTCTCAGGTTTTAGTGGTTACTTGGCCCCTTCTCAGCTTCTTAGAAAGGTTTTTAGTAAATCTATGATGGGAAGACATGAATCTATTTATTTTATAATTATTGTTTTGAGACAGATTCTCGCCTGTCACCCAGATTAGAGTGCAGTGGTGAGATCTCGGCTCACTGCAACCTCCGCTTCCTGGGTTCAAGCAATTCTCCTGCCTCAGCCTCCTGAATAGCTGGGATTACAGGCGCACGCTACCATATCCGGCTAATTTTTGCATTTTTAGTAGAGATGGGGTTTCACCATGTTGGTTAGGCTGGTCTGGAACTCCTGACCTTAAGTGATCCACTTGTCTCAGCCTCCCAAAGTGCTGGGATTACAGACGTGAGCCACCACGCCCGGCCGGCATGAATCTAAAAGTCACAATAGCAGTTCTCTCCCATGGTTACTCGGTGCCGGCCTTCTTCAATCCTCAGCCTCATAAGGTGTGTGCTCTGTCATCCACACTTTATAGATGACAAAACGAGGCCTAACACTTTGTCTAAAGTCAGACAGAGCTGTGCTTCTAACCACCAGATTCATGATCTCACTGATCCGGATGAAATTCTCCACCCACTACTTCACCTTCACACACAGAACCGGACCCACCCACAGGCTGGGGCAGGGATCCTTAATACCAGTATGTGGTTGGCCCAAGCTTTCTGCCTCGTTTGGGGACCGGAAGGTCTGGGGTTTCCAGAAGCTGACGTGCAGTCCCTCCTAGCTCAGGAGGCAGCTGCTCCACCCTCTCCTCTAGTTCTATCTGTAACACCCCCATCCCCCACACACCTCTCCTGCCCTTGCTGGCACTGGCTTTCCCTCCCACTCTCGCTGAGATCTGGGATGGCTCCCCCAGTCAGTGCCTCATGAAGTGGACAGGAGGCGCCACTCTGGAGAGGAGATGGCTAGACCGATTCCCGGCCCCCTAACACTTCTATTCTGAGACAGTGCCCATGCCAGCAGAGCCAGTGTAACCTGACTTCCTAGACCTTCTGGCCCCCCTTCCTCCTCACCTGGTGTCATAGTCGTTGGAGTTCCTATCAAACTTGTAGGTGGGTGGGAAGAGCAGGCGGCCCTCCTGGAACTCCCGGAGCAGTGGGTCATGTTTCTTGGCAATGCTGAGCTGCAGACAAAGTCACAGTCCCCGTCTCCCTCTAGTCTCGACCCAATGGCCCAGCACCACACTCCATTCAGGGGATCAGCACATGCCGCCACACACGGGGCAAGAGTCAAGCAATGCCACTCCACTGCCTCACCGCCCCAGCGACTCCTCACAGCCCGCCCCCACCAGAAAGCAGGTGAATCCTTTCAGAAACATTACCAAGGCCTAGGGGAGGCAGCTGTCTGCCGTTTCCCACTCCTTAGACTGCGGGGACCCAACTTGGAATTCCATCTCTAGTGGAGGTCACTAGCAGACATGTGTCAGAGGGGAACCTGGGGGAGCCAGGGTCCTCCAAAGGGTCATCTCACCCTCCAGGAAGGAAACGAGGCTGGGGACGGGAAAGACAGACGACAGGGATACGATGGACTGATGCGTGATGGCGCCTGGTGCAAAGCCCTTCTGGTTCCCTATTCTTCTTCTTTTTTAAATAATTCATTTCATGCTCTGCATCTGGCTCCCTATTCTAAAGCACACCCAGGGGCTGTTACCCTGGCTCTTCCATGTGAAGATCAGGCACCAGAAGGTGTGGCTGCCTCACCCCTGGACGCGAAGCCCTGCTAGACAGCCTACCCCACCAGACCGGGGCAAAGGAAAACAGCGGCGAGGGCATCTAGCAACAGTCTGCACAGCTCACATGGCTCCCACCGTGGGCCCAGATCACCCCCTGGGGCCCTCCCCTCACTTGATACCTGGTCCTTCTCCCACAGGCCACTGTAGCACCGATTTTTAATGGATTCTCGAACAAAGTGCAACCCAAAGTCCTCGATCCGAAAGTTCATGTCTCCAAACCAGATAATGAGGCTTCAGAAAAAAAGGAGGGCAGCCTGAGGATTTGTGATAAAGTCAGGGAAGGGAGATCACCAGGTGGCTCAGCCTGCTCAACCCAAGGGCTGGTGGGGCACAGAAAGCCCGAGAGGCAGGTGAGGCACCAGGGCACACATGGGTCCTCTGGAACTGTTCTCATGGCTCCTAAACCACCATTCAAACCGAAGAGACCCACCAAAGAGACTGCTCTGGCAAACACAGAGCACGCTGTGGCCCTTGCTTCCTCTCCTCAACTGGTCACGAGGAAAGGCTGATAAGCCCTTCTGGTGACCTCAGGAACCTCAAGGGCTTTGACCTGTTCCCAAGTGTTCAGGGTTTCTAGGCAGGACAGAGGGGCTGGAGGAAGGGGACCCCAGAAAGGCAAAGAGAAGGGAGACAGCAGATGGGCACCAGGGAAGGGGCAGGGAGACGGTGGGAGCCAGAACACTGACTGACACTGGCTGGGGAACCGTGATGGGGCAGAGGACGCTGGCTTGGCTTAGCATGAGGCAGAGGGCGGGGAACAGTCTGCAGAGCCAGGCTCACTCGTGATCCAGGATGTTGGGGATGTCTTGCCCCTCACAATTCTGCATCTCCAGGATCCGGTCAAAGTGCTCCAGCCGCTGGTAATTGTTGGAAATATGGGGAGGCAGGTGGCAGTTGATGATGCTGACATAGTAGCCATAAAGCTTCAGGCAGATGTTGACCCCGCCTTTGTTCCCCTGGTGGAGCAGATCAACAGAAGAGTGGGAAGCAGCTCTGGGTTGGACCACCCGTCTTTCCACATCCTAGACCTGAGGGGAGACAGTCTCACTTCCCACAGGGTCTCCTACGGACAGCAGCTAAGCTTCCCAGGGTGATCTCTCCATGCACAGAGCCCAGCTCGCCTCACCTGGCCTCAGGGATAGCAAGCCCACTCTGAGGCAAAAGAACAAACATGCATTGGGCTGGACAGAGTACCAAGATTCCTTTCACTTCCTTTTTCTTTTGCCCAGCACCACAGTTCCCAGCCCTGCCCAGCTCACGACTCAGACAATAGCTCAGTCCTTACCCAGTACCCAAACAGGCCAGTGGGGGTGGATTTAGTAGACAGAATCTGGATATAAGGCAAATGCTGATACTTGGCAAAGACCAGTAAGAGAATCCCCTGCATACGGACATGGGAGACCTGCAGGAGACAGAGTGAGTAAAGGTCGCTCATTAAACCACAGAGGCCAAGTGCATCCCTTCCAAGCCCCGTGCTAGGGACACTAGAGAGCCCTCAGCTACATGCAGTGTCCTGCCCCAGGGTTTACGATATCCCAGTTTGAATCTCAGAGTTTCAAGCCTTTCCATTCTTCTCCTCAGCTGCCAAATGATACATGCTGGGGACTGAGGTTTTAGATTCTGCTCCTAGGCCTGGGGGTGGCAGGGAGAGAAGAGAAGGCTGCCAGGGCACCCTGCCATGAGGAGAGCACCAACTCTTCAGTCACTGCCCCGTGGATGCCTAGTCCCCTCTCAGAGATGCTATCCTGACATCCTCTGGGTACCCTTAGGCTGCAACCCTGGCTTGCTAGGGCCTCAAAGAGGAAAGAGGGCAGCAGCTAAGGATATCGGCTTTGAAGTTAGATCTGGGTTCAAACCATGGCCCTGATTCTTAGTATTTGACATTGAGGAAGTTTCTCAGTGTATTTTCTCATTGATAAAGCAGGAATCTATCTCATAGACGCTGTGGGGATTATCTGAAAGCTATTATTTTTTGGTTTAAGCATTCTTTTTTTTTTTTTTTTTTTTT
>NC_045449.1:1324098-1324168 GCF_002776525.5 Piliocolobus tephrosceles
TGCTGGGATTACAGGCTTGAGCCACCGCGCTTGGCCTTCTTTTTTTTTTTAATTTTTAAATTTTTAATTT
>NC_045449.1:1324268-1344666 GCF_002776525.5 Piliocolobus tephrosceles
GGATCTCTGCTCACTGCAAGCTCCACCTCTCGGGTTCACGCCATTCTTCTGCCTCAGCCTCCCGAGTAGCTGGGACTGCAGGCACCCGCCACCACGCCCGGCTAATTTTTTGTATTTTTAGTAGAGATGGGGTTTCACCGTGTTAGCCAGGATGGTCTTGATCTCCTGATCTCGTGATCCGCCCACCTCAGCCTCCCAAAGTGCTAGGATCATAGGAGTGAGCCACTGCGCCAGGCCAAGCATTCTTAAAAGTAAAGGAAGGAACATGAGAGGTTTCCAGGGTGCTGGAAATGCTCTTCTTTATCCCCCTCCCTCCCTCCCTCCCTGGGAATGTTCTTTATCCACCATCTGCCCCCATTTCTCCCTCTTAGAGACAAGATTTCGCTTTGTCTACCAGGCTGGAGTGCAGTGGTACAATCATGGCTCGCTGCAGCCTTGACATCCTCAGCTCAGGCAATCCTCCCACCTCAGCCTCCTGAGTAGCTGGGACCACAGGTGCGCACCACCATGCCCGGCTATTTTTGTTGTTTTGTAGAGACAGGGTCTTGCCATGTTGCCCAGGGTGGTCTTGAACTCCTGGGTTCAAGCAATCTGCCTGCTTCTGTAATCCCAAAGTGTTGGGATTACAGGCGTGAGCCACCGTGTCCGGTCTGCTCTTTATCTAGATGTGGCTGATGGTAACATGGGTATGTGTAAAAATCCATCAAAGTGTACATTGAATTTCTACATGCTTTTCTGTGTACGTTATAGCTCGGTGAAAAGAAAATAAGAAAATGTTTCCCCCAAACCCCGTAACTATATACTGCGTGCAGCCGGGTGTCCATGAAGGCAATACCCAGGGAATGCCAGTGGGTAAGGACACAGGCTCACAGGCTGGGGAGCAGAGTGACAGCAGCTCAAGATGCTCACAGGCTGGGGAGCAGAGCGAACAGCAGCTCAAGTGCCTCCTCTCTCATTTACTCCTGTCAACCTTGGAAGGAATCACTGTCCCTGTTTTGCAGATGAGGGACTAAGATTTAGGGAGGCTAAGGGACCAGGAGGGCTACCTGTATTGTAAAACAACAGCAAAGGGCTGGGACTGCCAAGATCCCTGCTATCTGCAGCTGCCAAAGGTGGGGTGGGAATGGGCCGCAGCCAGTAGCTCTCCCTCTCAGGTTCAGGCTGGCTACAACCAGCACCCGAGTCGCTGTTTCCGGAGAATGAAGTGTGGAGGCCAAGGAGGAAATCCCCGGGTGGGGAGCGTGTACTGGGGCCTTCCAGGAATTATGAAACTTGATCCTGCAGGCCACGAGCCCTAGCAGAGCGGAGTCAAAGCAGGGGGAACCTCAAACCCAGCACTGGGCAAGGGAGGCATTAGAACTTCAGGTTGGCCAGAGGTTGCTACAGACGTGTCCTCAAGCCGACCATCCTCCCCAGTCTTCTCTCTCTCCCACCCAAGCACACAGGACAACAGGGATGGAGGACGGGCTGGACCATGAGGGGCTGACTCCCAGGGTCAGGACTGAAAGCAAGGGGACTGATAAAGACTCAGGAAAAGTTTCAGGCTTAATCCCCACCCACGAAGCAGCTTTAGGCCACCGGGTTCCACCACAAAGACACTGGCGCACTTTGTGAAGGAGCAGCAGGAAAGTGGGGGCGGGGAGGGCGGGGTCGGGGCAGGACAGAGTCAGACTGGGAGAAAGGGTGGGGCTGTGGGAAAAGCAGGAGAGTTCTAGGGAAAGTTCTAGTTGGAGGAAATGAAGTAGGAGGAGCAAAGAAAGGACTAGCAGGAGGTGGCTGGGGGCCCTGGAGCAGTGGAAGGGGGTCAGTCCTTCTCAGTCTATAGCTGGCAAATGCACACCTAAGAAGAGGCTTACACAGAGCTCACCTATCCACCCTGATTGTTGGCTGGGGAAAGAAGGGCATCCGTTCTGGGTGCCAGGCCCTCAGGCTGGCCTCCCAATCTCGGCCGTCCACATGGGTAGAAAGAGCTGTGTCTCTGCCACAAGCTGAGCTAATTTCCTTGACTCAGTTCCATCCTACCAACCCTCTGCCAGTCAGCCAAGAAGCAAGGAGGCCTGCAGTCTTGCGAAGGGAGTGGTGGGTGAGAGAGAAGTGGTTCTGTCCTCCGTAAGGATCTAGCTCCCTATCTACAGAAGGAGGCCTCTGGGTTTGATTTGGAGGGAACCAAGGACTCTGGCTGGCATTTTCTATCCGCAGAAGCTCTAAACCTTAGATTCTTTCCTACCCATTCTGCTCCCCCTCCAAAGGACACACGGCTCTTGCCCCAGTACCCCCAGGCAAACTAGGCTGACTGAATCCATTCTGAAGAAGGAGTCATCCGGGAAAGGGGAAAGAGGGAATTCTGGTATTTCTAAGCAGCTGTACACCAGGTGCTGTGAACGGGAGGGTTTCATCCCTCGGGTGTGCAGGGCGGAACCAAGGTGAAGATCCAGCAACCTAGGGCCTTCCTGTGTACTCTCCTACAGTCTAAAGACACCCCAGGGTATACTGCTGTCTCAGACTAAGAACTTTTACCCACCACACCTGACTCCCCTCTCCTAACTTCTGGACCCTCAGAATCTGAAGTGCACGTCCCGTACGACCTGAGGATACCCTATCAAACTAGCAGGCCAGCCATGTCTAAGATCTGTTGGTCTTAGAGTTCACCAGCATAGCAATAAAGTATTAGCAGTTAAGAACTTGGGTGATAAAGTTTGAAAGACCTGGATCCAAATCCCAGATAGTGCATGTGACTTCTGAGCCATGGTTTTCTCTGTAAAATACCTCTATTTCAACACACTTGTTAAGATTTTAAAATAACATGTATAATATAAAGAGCTACTTATGATAAACGTTTAACACCAAGTAAGCACTTGATAAATGACAGCAGTATTATTATACTCAGAGACTTCAGGACAGGCATTTGAGCAGAGACTGCTGGCTGGGGCGGGGGCCAGCACCGAGGTGTTGACAAGCCCTGCTGCACCTTCTCTCAGAATCTTCCCAAGCTGAAACATATCCAGGTGTTAACCTAACCCCTGGAAACTCAGCTCAGCTCCAGCTCCCTCAGAAAGGCGAAGGCAGGCAGGAGCCCCAGGGGTCCAGGTGCAAGTGAGGTTTAGCCCTTTAAACAAATGGGAAACAGCATGAAAGGCTGAGTAGGAGTAAGAGGGACACATCAGACCAAACAAGCGGGGGTGAGTGGAGACGTGAAAACACAGTCGTCGATTGCCCATGGACGGGCAAGTTACCTTGATGAAGCTCAGAGGGGAAAGCACATCCATGAGGAAACTGCTCCACGAGTCATTAAAGGCAGCATCGGAAAGGAGGCTTATGATCCCAGAGTTCAGTTCCTGCAAACTGACCGTGCCAGCTCAGAGGCTTGGCCCCTGGCCTCCAGGCTACTTCCCCTGCCACAGATATTTAACACCGTCTTCACAGACTTTCCAGCCCTGAGTTCTGATGGCCGTGAGGTCTCCCTCCCCTGCCGGCTGATCTCCAGCCCCCTTTGCCGTTGCTGACCCAGGATCAGAGACACGGGACTGTCCCTGAAGCAGGCTGAAAGCTCCAGGCCTTCATACTCCAGAGCGGAGGAGGGCAGGTCACAGTGGTTCCCACATGGAAACCTGGGACTGGTCAGGGAAGGGCGAAGGAGCCTGCAGATACCTACCCAATGACATATATGTCAAGATTCAGGTTCTGGTTGTTCAGCTGAAGCAGGTCACTGAGATCTACAGGGGGCGCTGCTGAGGCCACGTTCCAAGTCACGACATGTATGCTGCAGAAGGGATGCAGAGGAAAGTCATACAGGAAAGAGGGTAAGAGAGTGCACGGGGTCGGCCGGGCACGCGGCTCACGCTTGTCATCCCAGCACTTTGGGAGGCCAAGGCAGGCGGATCACCTGAGGTCAGGAGTTCGAGACCAGCCTGGCCAATATGGTGAAACGCTGTCTCAAAAGAAAAAAAAAAAAAAAAGAAAGTGCACGGGGTCTAGGCCTGCTCATGTCACCACAATCCGCCACACTCATGATGGAAATGCGGGTTTCTGCGCTAGTGGAGGGAATGGGGATACATCAGCTGTCCGTCCTTACCTTTCTCTGCTGAAGCAGGAAATCCCCACCCTGGACTGGGTCCTCCATGCTGGCTCACAGCCGCCCACACCTGGCAGCACTGGTGCTGCTGATATAGCAGAGTTGCCAAAGGGAGCCCAAGACTTTCAGGTCAGGCTAGGGAAGGGTTAGGAAGCTGAACTGCCAGGAATGTATTAATTCCATCAGCTCCTCCAGCCACCCACACACCTCTGTGATCATCTATGGCTCAGTCAGCAACTTCCCATCCCTACTTCTCACCCCAAGTGTTCCTAAGACCACCAGGAAGATCCTGGGGGTTCAGATTTCACCTTGTGATAGGCCTCAACACTACAAGGGCAGAGGAATTTAAAAAATGAAAGAGATAACACCACCATATTCCCTTCCTCTCTCCTCCCTAGCAGATCCTGGGAGGAAACCAATTCTGCCAAGCACTTCAGAGGGCCCTTTTTTTTTTTTTTTTTGAGACAGAGTCTCGCTCTGTTGCCCAGACTGCAGCGGAGTGGGACGATCTCGGCTCACTGCAGCCTCCGCTTCCCAGGTTCCAGCGGTTCTCCTGCCTCAACCTCCCAAGTAGCTGGGATTACAGGTGTGTGCCACCACACCTGGCTAATTTTCATATTTTCAGTAGAGACGGGGTTTCACCATGTTGGCCAGGCTGGTCTTGAATTCCTGATCTCAGGTGATCTGCCCGCCGCAGCCTCTCAAAGTGCTGGGATTACAGGCCTGAGTCACCGCGCCCAGCCAAGTTTTTAAGTAACAGGTTTCTTGACGTCTCTCTTAAGAGTCTGTGCTCGCCGGGTGCGGTGGCTCAAGCCTGTAATCCCAGCACTTTGGGAGGCCGAGACGGGCGGATCACGAGGTCAGGAGATCGAGACCATCCTGGCTAACACGGTGAAATCCTGTCTCTACTAAAAAAATACAAAAAACTAGCCGGGCGTGGTGGTGGGCGCCTGTAGTCCCAGCTACTCGGGAGGCTGAGGCAGGAGAATGGCGTAAACCTGGGAGGCGGAGCTTGCAGTGAGCTGAGATCCGGCCACTGCACTCCAGCCTGGGCGACAGAGCGAGACTCCATCTCCAAAAATTAAAAAAAAAAAAAAAAAAAGAGTCTATGCTCTATGTCTGTGTAGGATTCCGTGAAAAATAAAAAGTACTCTCTCGGGAAAAGTCATCAGTTGGATAACATTTTCCACCTCAGCTTACAAGTCTTAGGGAAGCAAGAAAACTCCATCAGGGGCCTCAATGACACGGGATCCAGTCAGAGGCTCAGAGGAAGGAGAGACGTACAGATGTCTTTAGCAAAACAGTCAGTCACAGCAGCTCTTCAAGAAGCCCCAGACTGTGCGGAGCACAGAGCAGGCAGGAGCTGCAGACCCTGCAGAGACCAGGAACAGCCTGGCATGAGTCCTAGGCACACGATGAGGAGTACCTGCTGCAGCTGGAGATGTGGAATGGCAGAGGGTACATACAGGGGGACGGGAGAAAAGAGCAGATGATGCCAAAACATCTCTTCTCCAACAGACCCTGTTCTTAGAGGTCGACGTTCTCAAAAGCACTTCAAGAAATTCTTGGCCAGTTTAAAGCAGCTTCCTGTCCCTCCCTGTTAGCCTAAACAACACGGTACAGATACCACCTTCCCAGGCACTCAGCCTGAGATTGTGTGCTTCATTTGTTTACGATCTCCCCCTGCTGTCCGACAGAGGCTTAAGGAACAAAAGACCTTTTACTCAAGAGACTTATTTTCCCAGACTCACTCTAAGAGGATGGAGAGCAAAAGTCCGGATTTCTTGTTCCCCTTCTCAAATCCGACGATTAGCCGCAAATCCAAGCATCGTGACTTACACTAAGTGGGCGATTAGCGTTGTTCCCCGTGAAAGAGCAGGCAAGAGACCAGGCTAAGTCATTTCACTAAAGGATCTTATCTCAATCTGATTTCGGATTCCCGGGGGTCACCATGGGATCAGGCAGACCTCCTGATGTACGTGCTGATGAGAAGCAGGAACAAGATTTCTAACCTAGAGCTGAAGGGTGACGGCCTCCTTATGTCTTTAACCTCAAACAACCCAACACGGCTGTCCTCTCCAGAAAGCAACCGGGACACCTGCTTGCGCCCCAGTGGGAACGAGCCTGGCAGCCTCGGCTTAGAGGGGGCGCGAGGCTCGGGCCCAACACAGCCCACCTGACACAGGCGTGGGAAAAGGTGGTAGCGCCCCTGAACCAAAGGCAGTCATGGAGGTCTGGTGCCTTGTCTCCCGGTCTGCGTCCACCCCCAGCCCGCAGCCCGACGGGGTCGGCGGCAGCGATCCCCCGAGCAGGCCTGCCTCTGCCGCCAGCGTCTGCTCACCTGAGCCTCCTGCCTTTCGGCCCGCTCAGCTTCCGCGAGCTCATGGCCGCCGTCGTCCCCGCGCGCTGCTCCGCAGGTTTGCGTCTCCCGGCCAGCGGGTCCCGGCCAGAGCAGCCCTGCGGGCGGCCGGTCGGACGCCTCGCTGTCGCGGGCTGTTTTTCTTCCGGACTCAGACCTTCCGCCCCGGCTTCCGTCAGAGATGGGCCAAGGGCGCACCCCGGGCTCTGGGTGGTGCGGTTCGCAGGAGGAGGCGGGACTCTCCCACGAGCGCAGAGCTGCGAGAGGCTGAGCGAAGACCGGATCGCGGACGTCAGGGGGGCGTGTCGGGCCTGTCATCAGCGCACGACGCAACAGTACCCCAGACAACGCGGGGTGCGCAGCCGCCACCAGACCCGGCCCAGCCCGCGCCCGCCGTCCGCGGCTCCCAGCGTGCCCCGCGCCAGGGACCGTTTTCCGGCGGAAGTTGTCTCTACGCCGCAGCCGCCGCAGCCTCTGCCCCACTCCCGAGGCATCCGAGAACCCCGTCCTTGTGTTGTCTTCGCCCCGGCTCCCCGCCGTCCAGAGACCCAGGGGCAAACGAGGGTCGGGGGTGGCGACACGCAGCCTAGCCACTGTCCTGCCTGGGATCCGGCCGCCCCCGTCCCCCAGCTGCAGGTAATCTCCCCCTTCCCGTGGCGCTCACGCCGCTACTGCAGCGCCTCCCTTCTCCACGCCCACTTTCAGGCGGCTTTCTGCCCCAAACTGGATTACCTATGGTATAGAGGACGTTTGGGGATTCCTGGACTCCTGGAAAATTAGCCGTCAATAAATGAAAGGTAGGCCGGGCGCGGCGGCTCCCGCCTGTCATCCCAGCACTTTGGGAGGCTGAGGCGGGCGGATCACTTGAGGTCAGGAGTTCGAGACCAGCCTGGCCAACATGGTGAAACCCCCGTCTCTGCTAAAAATACAAAAGTTAGCTGGGCTTGATGGCGCGCGCCTGTTAATTCCAGCTACTTGGGAGGCCGAGGCAGGAGAATCGCCTGAACCCGGGAGGCGGAGGTTGCAGTGAGCCAAGATTGCGCCACTGCACCCTAGCCTGCCCAACAGCGAGATTTCATCTCAAAAAAAAAAAAAAAAAAAAAAAGCCGAGGTGGGGTTTCGCCATGTTAGGCTGCTCTCGAACTCCTGACCGCAGGTGATCCACGTGCCTCGGCCTTCTAAAGTGCTGCGATTACAGGTGTGAGCCACCGCGCCTGGCCTAACACTACTTTAAATAAATGTTTTGCTTGTTTGGTAGGGTGGATAAGGAGGAGGATGTGAAGAGAAGGCAGACAAAAGCAAAAGGAAATCCTGTCAGTAGGAAATGGTCAAATTACAATTCAGATGTGCAATGTTTGCATAAGTAAACTGACAAGGGAAATTTTCAGACACATCTTGGTACCTCTTCCTAATCTTGCCCTGGTAAAATGGGGGTTATCAGTGCAAGTTTGAGGATATATACAGTTGGAAAATGGACATCACCAAACTGGACTCCAGAAAGCTCTGTCTAGGATTTTATTAGACTGCTTTTTTCTCAATATACCTGTATTGGAAGATTGAGACAAAAAGGCACAAACTCACATTAAATAAACAAGGTAATCTAATCAATTCTACAAAGTGTAGTTTGTAAAAGAAGTAGCACTAGGAACCAACCAAAGTAAGTCAGGGAGTCCCAGTAGGGACTGTAAAGGAGAACTTGGGAAGCTATACACATGCCCACGATACTGACCCTGTCCCAGACCTCTCTGCATGAGAAGGCCAGAGCCCAGCACCCCTCCTACAGAGGCATTGCTGCTTCTGTTGGGGCTGTGACCCTGGAATTCTAATGGAAGCAGCTGGTCTGAAGCGGCATGGCACACACTCAGGTACTACCCCTGGAGCTGAGCCTTTATCGTAAGTCCCTCTGAGTGCTAGTCAGTTTGGGGCCGGGGCCGGGAGGGGTGTTGACAAGGAAAGGGGGTACTTAAAAGAAGCCAAGACTGTTGCCCAGCAGCAACACCATCCATGGGGATGGAACAGACCAGGGACATCCTCCTTTGTTTATGTGGGCTGGAGTTCCAGATCCAGGCTGACCTTAGCTCATAATGGATGCTTTTCAACTGGGGCAACAGGTGGAGGTGGGAGGAGCCCTCGTTAGAGCTAAAGTGATATGTGTGGGTCTCAACAACCAAAGGAAGGAGACTAACAGCTGCTGACCGTCAGACCACGTAAACAACTGTCTGCCTAGAATGTTAGTTTGTCTGTTTCGAGATAACCCACATCTGGACTTCCCCTAGTTGATGAATGAAGAAGGGACATCTTTAAGTACAAATATAATTAATAGCTAATACAGAGCTTACAGGAAAACATTTACATTTTTCTCCAGTAGGAATGCCTCTTCTCCAACTTTCCAAGTCAGATAAATGCTACCAGCAGTTGAGATGCTACCCAGATGCATTAATAAAGACCCCTCAAGGTGAGGAGACTCACATAGAGGAAGGTGTCTGTAACAAGACATCTGGTTCCAAAGGGACCTCAATGAAGGTCAGAGCTAACCATGCTGGGGGTCTGAGTCTGTCCACCCTTGCCCCAGGAGGGCCACAGGGAAGCGTCCATCAGGATGGCACAGGTGCAATCCTGTGAGACACTCCCTTATTGCACTTAGAAATGAGTAAGGCAAACAAACTGACAAAAACAGGATACATTCTCCCACCCACTTCTTGCTTCCCAAAGATTTGGTCTCTCATTAGCAGATGCACCCAGGCTAGCGTGGGCTGGGGTCATGGCACACTTAGGCCAACGTGCTTCACAAGGTTTGGGGACTGTCAGGTGACACTACAGCTCTCTCAGATTCTCCCACTAAGAGGCAAACTCAGGCTCTGCCAAGTTGTAGGAAGCTATGAACACTGGGCAGCGTCTATTCCCCTGGAGCCTGGACTTCCTCACCAGCCTACTTTGGTCGGGTTCTGTACTATGATCACTACTTGCTTTGGATTTTCCAGGACAGAACTCAACATGGGGGTAGGACGGGCTAAGTTCTTGATCCCCAAATTCCTTTCCGGCAACTGGAGACGAGGGAACATGTTCTGCTAGAAAAAGCTTTTTGCATGCTCATATTGTGCAGCATGAAAGATCAGGACTCTTGTGTCCTAACCAGCCTCAAAGACAGAGGACAGGGACCTAAGAAAGCACAGAGAAAAGAGGATTATTGCTGAGTGGCAGCACCAGCCCCAAAGGGAAGAGGAGGAGCGGGGACGTACAGAGCTCCTCGGGGTCGGACAGTTGGCATCTAGGGGGCGACTCAATTCTAGGGGCCACATTCTAGGAGAATTCCCTCCAAGTGGAGAGTTGACTGGGGTGATTTTGTAGGTTCTGCAGAGAGATTCAGAGTGGGCAACAGGAGGGCCAAGAAGCCACAGGTGTTTCTAAGAGTAGTAACTAGAGATTCAGTGATTGGGGCAGGGTTATTCATATTTGTTCAATTTTCTTAAATAGAGACTGGCTGAGCCTTGGGTACCTCCACAGTGCTAGAGTGCCCTAACGATGGATTACTGAGAGCAGAAGTCAGAGCTGCAAAACCACACTGCTATTTTGTGGAAGTGGGGGGGGCAGGGGAAACACTGTATCTTTAGCTCATCCCCTCTCCCCACATGAGCACTCAAAATTGCAAAGATCTGCCCAGGAAGCAAAATACCTCAGTTTATCCCAAGGTTGAGAACAAATGAACTTAAATCATTTAAATCACCACATCACAAAAGGCAGCTATTTGAAAGACTGAAAATATCACTTGGAAATAAAGGCCGGGGGCACACACAGAAATGGGTCAGAACACAATGGAGAGAGACAGAGGAGCTGTAAATACAGCAGCCTACACGCCACGTATCAGAGGAGCAGGCTCCTGCACACGCGGGCTCTGTAACACCAGACGGTCTATTTGTTCACAATATTAAAGGGCATCTAGAATTAGCTACAGTAAGGGATCGAAAGTTGCCTGAAGAATGGGCACAGAACGGCTGCGTCTGAAGATGGCCTGTCGCTTGGGAGGGTGGAGCTGCTGGGCCTTCCTGTTGACC
The DNA here is from genome assembly GCF_002776525.5 of Piliocolobus tephrosceles. Lineage (NCBI taxonomy): Eukaryota > Metazoa > Chordata > Mammalia > Primates > Cercopithecidae > Piliocolobus > Piliocolobus tephrosceles. Next base: position 1,334,752 of record NC_045449.1, read on the forward strand.
ACTGTCTTGCAAAACTAGAAGAAAAATAAAAGTATTAAGGAAGCAAGAGGAGAAAACAGAAACATTGTAAATCATCCTGAAAAGGAGGAGGGATGCCAGTGGGTGGGTGGGGAAGAGAGTGGGGAGGGCACTGAGGCCCGAGCGGTGATTGAGAAGCTGGCATCACAGCAGTCCACCTAATTCCACCCTCCTGCCTCCCAGAAGCTGCTTTAGGAACATGGGGCAGGGAGAGTAGGCAGGGCCTGGCATCACTGCTGGTGAGACTCTGGCCCTCCTTACCCTCTTAGTGTTAGAGGCCAGTTTTTATTTGCAAAAATGATTTTCTCTCTGAGCCTAATTGGGAGCAGAGCCAGGTTTTTCATTCAGTGATTAGACTGCTGTGAGCTGCTGGAATCCCATGACTCGGGCGGTGTACAGGGCACTGGGAAGCCAGCCCTGAGAGCTAATGGAAGGAAGAGGCTTGGGGAAGAGTGACAACATGAAACAAGGGGCCCCCACTCTGGCCTGTGACCTGGGCAGAGACACCCTCCCAGCATCGGAAAGACGCCGCCTCTGATGAGGGCAGCTTGGTGCGGGATCGGGGGTGTGAAGAGGAAGGAAATGAAAAACCAGACACAACAGTGGGTTCTAACAAAAGCTGTCTGACCAGCAAGTTTTCCAAGGGGGAAGGGCAGGTAATAGCAGCTTTTGGGAGCTAGGAACTGGCGTGGGAGGGCCAGGGAGTGCCCAGCATGACAGCTGCAACTTGAGATGGATCAAGGTGCCTAGGGGAAGAGTGATTAGCAGCAGATGAACTTCCTTCTATGTCCACCACCCTCCCTGTCCATGTCTCTATCTGGGTGGTTCTTTGGAAGACGTCCCTGAAATGTCCCAATAGCCATAATCTCTTCTAGTGGAAGCAAAGAGCTGTTTAGCATGGCAACCATCATGACTAGAGGGAAGGAGGAATAGCTTTTCTGACTCCATAGTGAGCTGCTGAGGCCTCGAAACCCAAACTGATTTTAGTGTCTGTGACACACAGTGAGAAATTTGGTACATACAGTGCAGAGGGGAAGGGTGGCTTTAGTCATCTGCTGTCATTCCTTTCACTGGGTCCTTTTGTCTCATCTGGAAAAGAAAAAGCAGGAAAAATGGGAAGCTCCTGCTGCTGATGGAACTCCTGCCTTCTCAGTCCTGCCCATCGGTGGGTCCTATTTTGTGTACAAAGCAAGACACTGAAGGACAGAATTCTATATATGGACGCGAAGCCATACATTTCCAGGTCTGTCACTGGCCTCACCATCCATGATTTCTAGTTCTCTTCCTTTTGTCACGGTGTTTGAAGCACCTTTTTTTCTTTTTTTTTTGGTAGAGAGGTGTGTGTGCGTGAGGGTCTTCCTATGTTTACCACGCTGGTCTTGGACTCCTGGCCTCATGCAGTCCTCTGCCTCAACCTCCCAAAGTGCTGGGATTACAGCACAGGTGTGAGCTACACTTTGCCCCTCTCTTGTTTCATTCACTTATTCATTCAACAAATACTTACCAAACATCTTTTTGTGTGTGTGAGGAGTCTTCCTCTGTTGCCCAGGCTGGAGTGCAGTGGCACAATGCTGGCTCACTACAACTTCTGCTTCCCAGATTCAAGCGATTCTCCTGCCTCAGCCTCCCGAGTAGCTGGGATTACAGGTGTGCCCCACCACGCCCAGCTAATTGTTGTATTTTTGGTGGAGACGGGGTTTCACCCTGTTGGCCAGGCTGATCTTGAACTCCTGACCTCAAGTGATCTACCTGCCTCAGCCTCCCAAAGTGCTTGGATTACAGGCGTGAGCCACCGCATGCAGCCTCAGTGAGGCATCTCTTTAGTGCTAGGAACTTCCAGAGCTGGGGATCTTTAGCTGTGAACTAAACAGACCAGTTCTCTCCTCAAGGAGCTTATATTCTGGGGCAGGGTGGGCAGAGAACACACATTCATCTATCAGCTGGGACTCTGGGCTCCTCGGATAGAGACCGACCGTGGGTAAGTGCTATTTTAGGTAGTTACGGAAGCCTGTAAGCGAGGTTTGAGACGAAACCTGAAAGAAAGGAGGGAGAAAATCCCGTGGTTCTCCAGGAGAGGAGCGCTCCTGGCAGAGGAACAGAACTTCCCTTTCCTGACCTGTTTAAAAGTGGGCACAATGTGGTGTCAGAACTAGGCACAAGGCTGCAGAGGTGGAAAGTGCCGAGGCAGGTCTCAGATCCACAGACGTGCGAGGCTGCTGGAAAACAGGATGGGGGCTTCTCTGGAAGCACCGAGTGGTCCCTGTCACTGGCACCTTCCAGGCAGAAGCAGACATCACTTACTGGGGATGCTGCAGATGTGGTCTCTCTAAAATCAGTTCCGACTTGAAAACTCTATCCCATGTGAAGAATGTCAATAACGTATTTCTTCACTATCCATTAGTTTTCTGCTCAACTTTTGTTCTTTATAATGTTCAACAAATTTTGAGCACCTAAGAGCACAGCTCCTAGAATCAAACTCCCTGGACTATATTCTGTTTGGTTTGAGACAGGGTCTGGCTCTGTTGCCCAGGATGGAGTGCAGTGGCACAATCATGGCTCACGACAGCCTCCACCCCCCTGGCTCAAGTGATCCTCCTGCCTCAGCATCCCAAGAAGCTGGGACTACAGGCATGTGCCACCATGCGTGGCTGACTTTTTTTTTTTTTTTTTTGAGACACAATCTCACTCTGTCCCCCAAGCTGGAGGGCAGTGGCGTGATCTCAGCTCACTGCAAGCTCCGCCTCCCAGGTTTAAGCGATTCCCCTGCCTCAGCCTCCCCAGCAGCTGGGACTACAGGCACATACCACCACACCTGGCTAATTTTTTTTTGTATTTTAGTAGAGACGGGGTTTCACCATGTTGGTCAGGATGATCTCAATCTCCTGACCTCGTGATCCGCCTGCCTCGGCCTCCGAAAGTGCTGGGATTCTAGGCGTTAGCCACCGCGCCCGGCTGCCTGGCTGATTTTTAATTTTTATTTTTTTGGTGTGTGTGGGGACAGGGTCTCATTGTGTTGCCCAGGCTGGTCTCGAACCCCTGGGCTTAAGTATTCCTCCCGACTCAGCCTCCCAAAGTGCTGGGATTACAGGTGTGAGCCACCGCGCCTGGCCTGGATTGTATTCTGACTCTATCACTAATTGTAAGTTACTGCACTGCTCTCTAAGCCTCAGTTTTTTCTTTTTCTTTCTTTTTTTTTTTTTTGAGACGGAGTCTTGCTCTATCGCCCAGGCTGGAGTGCAGTGGTGCGATCTCGGCTCACTGCAAGCTCCGCCTCCCGGGTTCACGCCATTCTCCTGCCTCAGCCTCCCAAAGTAGCTGGGACTACAGGCGCCCGCCACCACGCCTGGCTAATTTTTTGTCTTTTTAGTAGAGACGGGGTTTCACCGTGTTAGCCAGGATGGTCTCAATCTCCTGACCTTGTGATCTGCCTGCCTCGGCCTCCCAAAGTGCTGGGATTACAGGCGTGAGCCCCCGCGCCCGGTCTTTTTTTTTTTTTTTTTGAGACGGGGTCTCACTGTGTCACTTGGGCTGGAGTGCAGTGATGCGATCACCATGCCAGGCTAATTTTTGTATTTTTTCTAGAGATGGGGTTTTGCCATGTTGCCCACGCTGGTCTCACACTCCTGGACTCGAGCAGTCCGCCCACCTCAGCCTCCCAAAGTGCTCGGATTACAGGTGTGAGCCACTGTGTCTGGCCTAAGCCCCACTTTCTATAATAATAAAATAGAGATAAAAGTACATGGGGTTGTGATGAAGATTAAGATCTTCAGCTGATTGCGGTCAGGAGTTCAAGACCAGCCTGGTTAGCATGGTGAAACCCCGTCTCTACTACAAATACAAAAAAAATTCATAGGGCTGCTGTTAAGACTAAAAGAAATAATGTATGGCCATGATTTAATACAGTGCTTGGCATAGAGCAAGCATCAACAAATGTCAACCATTGTGATTTTTTTAGTATTATTTATTGAAAAATTGTTCAATATTATTTAAATTGCAAAGGTGAAATAAACAGATTATTTACAGAAATGTTAAAAAAAATTATCTGGGCATTGTGGCAGGCGCCTGTAATCCCAGCTACTTGGGAGGCTGAGGCAGGAGAATCGTTTGAACCCGGGAGGCAGAGGTTGCAGTGAGCTGAGATCGCACCATTGCACTCCAGCCTGGGCGACAGGGCGAGACTCCATCTCAAAAAAGAAAAAAACAAAAATTTCATGTACTTAGCGTAGCAGAGTGCTTGACATGGAGTATGCATTCAATCTTTGGGACCTATTGTAGAGATAAAAAATTATTTGAGATGCTGTTCCAAATGTTATTTATGTTATATAATAAAAAATTATTATTGTTGTTATTTTTGAGACAGTCTCGCTCTGTTGCCCAGGCTGGAGTGCAGTGGTGTGATCTTGGCTCACTGCAACCTCTGCCTCCTGGGTTCAAGTGATTCTCCTGCCTCAGCCTCCCGAGTAGCTGGGATTACAGGCACACGGCACCATGCCTGGCTAATTTTTGTATTTTTAGTAGAGACAGGGTTTCACTATGTTGGTCAGGCTGGTCTTGAACGTCTGACCTCGTGATCCGCCTGCCTCGGCCTCCCAAAGTGCTGGGATTACAAACCTGAGCCACCGCGCCCGGCCAATAAAAAATTATTTGAGACCCCGTTTCAAATGTTATTTATGTTACTCTTTCATTCCAGACACTGTCCTATAGCAAAGGAGATGTTGTATAGAAGCTCTGAAGAACCTGGAATTTTAAGGCACAGCCCACTTCAGAATTGTGTTCTAGTCATTGAAAATTTCATACTGCCACATTTTGTGGAGATTCTCTCTCTGACAGTAGTTCTCCACTGGAAAATTTTTTTTTTTTTTGAGACAGGATCTCACTCTGTCGCTCTGTCACCCAGGGTAGAGTGCAGTGGCGCGATCTCAGCTCACTGCACCCCCCACCTCCCAGGTTCAAGCGATTCTCCTGCCTTAGCCTCCCAAGTAGCTGGGATTACAGGCATGCGCCACCACGCCTGGCTAATTTTCTATTTTTAGTAGAGACAGGGTTTCTCCATGTTGGCCAGGCTGGTCTTGAACTCCCAACCTTAGGTGATCTGTCTGCCTTGGCCTCCCAAAGTGCTGGGATTACAGGCGTGAGCCACCACGCATGGCCAGCTTGTCATATTTTTAAAAGACAACCCTGTGATATTAGATTGTAATTAGATGCATTTGTATGAACATGATATATGATGCAGATACGGAAATAACTATAGATGTACAAGTCTCCTAGCTCTATCCTATGAGAAGGTCTGGCTGGCAGCTGCAGTACCCCAGTGGAAATAGGCACACCCAGCACCCAGATCCCATTTCCAAACACCCCTCTCTACTATACAGAAGCAGGGCTCCTTGAAGATGTGGCCAGTTACAGAGCTGGGTCATGAAAAAACAAGCCAAACCCAGAACACCTTGTTGTGCTTCAAGGGGACAGCAGTACCTCACCGGTAACTGGACGGAAAGACACAGAACAGGATAAAAAGAACACAGTCTGTGACGTTCAGGCTTCAGATACACCAGTGGGGTCTAATCGTGCAGAAACATCAACAAATCCACATTGAAAGACATTCTACAAAATTGTACTATCGTTTTGAAAGATGTTACCATTGGCAAAAACTGGGTAAAGGATACATAGATCTTTCCACATTATTTTTTATAACTGCAAGTGAATCTGTCAATCATTTCAAAATAAAAGGTTTGGTGCAGAAATGAAGCTGGCTGGGTGTGTTGGCCCACGCCTACAATCCTAGCACTCTGGGAGGCTGAGGTGGAAGCATCACTTGTGGCTGGGCGTTTGAGACCAGCCTGGACAACACAGCAAGATCCTGTCTCTACAAAAATTTTAAAAATTTAAAAAATTCGGTAGGCATGGTGGCCTGCACCTGTAGTCCCAGCTACTCGGGAGGCTGAGGTGGATGGATCACTTGAATCCAAGCATTTCAGGCTGCCATACTCCAGCCTAGGCAACAGTGTGAGACCCTGTCTTATTCTGTCACCCAGGCTGGAGTGCAGCGGCGTGATCTCGGCTCACTACAATTTCCGCCTCCTGGGTTCAAGCGGTTCTCCTGTCTCAGCCTCCCGAATAGCTAAGATTACAGGCCCCCGCCACCACACCTGGCTGATTTTTGTATTTTTAGTAGAGACGGGGTTTCTCCATGTTGGCCAGGCTGGTCTTGAACTGCTGACCTCGGGTATCAGCCCTCCTCGGCCTCCCAAAGTGCTGGAATTACAGGCTTGAGCCGCCATGCCCAGCCTAAACTGTATTTAAAAAGCAAACAGGGCCAGGAATAGTGGCTTGTGATGGTAATCCCAGCACTTTGGGAAACCAAGGTGGGAGGATCATTTGAGACCAGTAATTCAAGATCAGCCTGAGCAACATATTGAGATCTTGTCTCTATGAAAATAAAAAAATCAGGTGGAGTGGTGGGCACCTGAAGTCCTAGCTACTTAGGAGCTTAACGTGGGAGGATCACTTGAGCCCAGAAGTTGAAGGCTGCAGTGAGCTATGATCACAGCACTGCACTCTAGCCTAGGCTACAGAGTGAGACTCTCTCTGTTTTTTCTTTTTTTAAGAAAAAGAAAGAAAGAAAACAAAGGTATTCCCATAATTGGGGATGTTGGCTGATGTTCCAAATGGTCTGCCATCACTGCCAGCAGGTTGGAGGGAATGAAGACTCCATGAGGGGCTGGGTGTGGTGGCTCACGCCTGTCATTCCAGCATTTTGGGAGGCCGAGGCAGGCAGATCACCTGAGGTCAGGAGTTCAAGACCATCCTGGCCAACATGGCGAAACTCTATCTCTAATAAAAATACAAAAATTAGCCGGGCGTGGTGGCGCGCACCTGTAATCCCAGCTACTGGGGAGGTTGAGGCAGGGGAATCCCTTGAACCTGGGATGTGGAGCTTGCAGTGAGCTGAGATTATACCACTGCACTCCAGCGTGGGCGACAAAGCAAGACTCCGTCTCAAAAACAAAGAGACTCCATGAGGGCAGTGTCGTCCTTCACATACAGGGATCCTGCAGCCTCTGCAGCTCCTATGAAAGTTTTAGAGACTGGGCGCAGTAGCTCACGCCTGTAATCCTAACACTTTAGAAGGCCGAGGCAGGTGGATTGCCTGAGCTCAGCAGTTCGAGACCAGTCTGGGCACCACGGTGAAACCCGTCTCTACTAAAATACAAAAATTAGCCGGGTATGGCATCGTGCGCCTGTAGTCCTAGCTACTTGGGAGGCTGAGGCAGGAGAATTGGTAGAACCTGGGAAGTGGAGGTTGCAGTGAGCCGAGATCGTGCCACTGCACTCCAGCCTGGTGCCACTCCACTCCAGCCTGGGCGACAGAGCGAGGTTCTGTCCAAAAAAAAAAAAAAAAAGTTTTAGGTTCTTGGCTGGGCACAGTGGCTCACACCTGTAATCCTAGCACCTTGGGAGGCTGAGGTGGGTGGATCACCTGAGTTCAGGAGTTCGAGACCAGCCCAGACAGCATGGCGAAACCCTGTCTCTACTAAAAATATAAAAATTAGCTGGGTGTGGTGGCGTGCACCTGTAGTCCCAGCTACTCGGGAGGCTGTGGCATGAGAATTGCTTAAACCAGGGAGGCAGAGGCTGCAGTGAGCAAGATCGCACCACTGCACTCCAGCCTGGGTGACAGAGCGAGATTCTGTTTCAAAAGAAAAAAAAAAAAAGAAAACAAGTTTTCTTAAAAATATTTAAGTGAATTCTCTTTTCTGAGTCTCATTATCTAAAGAGTTAATGGCCGCTGGGCGCGTTGGCTCCAGCCTGTAATCCCAGCACTTTGGGAGGCCGAGACGGGCGGATCACGAGGTCAGGAGATCGAGACCATCCTGGCTAACATGGTGAAACCTCGTCCCCACTAAAAAATACAAAAAACTAGCCGGGCGAGGTGGCGGGCGCCTGTAGTCCCAGCTACTCCGGAGGCTGAGGCAGGAGAATGGCGTGAACCCGGGAGGCGGAGCTTGCAGTGAGCCGAGATCCGGCCACTGCACTCCAGCCTGGGCGACAGAGCGAGACTCCGTCTCAAAACAAAACAAAACAAAACAAAAAAAGAGTTAATGGCCAAAGACCCAAGAGGTTCTTGTTCAGTGAATTATAAAATGTCCTTCATTTCTGTGAGCCACAGTTTCTTTATCTATAAAATGAAACTGATACCTGTGTTATAGGTTGCCATGAAAATTGGGTGATGTAATACATGTGAAACTCTTAGCATACATGATAGGCACACAGGAAGTCCTCAATACATGTTAGCTTCTATTAATAATACAAACATTTTTATTACTACCATATTTGGGAGACAGTGAGTTCCCCATTACAGGCAGTAATCACGCATAGGCTGGTAGGGAAGTTGCAGAGAGGACTCAAGCACTGAACATATAATTGGACCAAATGACCTTTAAGATACCTCCTTCCATTTTTCAGAATATGGGCCTCTTAAGAGAGCAAGAGCTTGGGAAAGGGAGAAAAAAAGGCAAGCTGGGGAGAAAGAGAGAGAGACAAAAACTGCTTTCCTACAGGCACATTAGTTCGAGAAATTTTTTCTTTTTAGGGCAAAGAACTAATCTCTTGATCCCTTGCTTCCCAAATCTTTAAGCCTCATTCAAGAATGGTGGGTCCACCACACAGGGACTAGAGTTACAGCAGTGGTGGCTGTGGCCTTACAGTGACCCTTCATCACTCACAAACAGAATCTGCCTGCACTAGACGACTGTGTATTGGCGTAGAGACTAACAGTCATAATTCCTATTGCAAATGTGCAGTTAATCACGGCCCATGGAAGACAGGCATCTATCTCTATTCCTCCCCCAAACCCTATGACATGACAGTAAAGGAATTTAAAAAGATAAAAACTATTAAGACAACAAGAACAGAGGACACCACAGCAGGTAAGAGCCAGTTAACAACCTTCTGGGAGATGGAAAAAGGACAGAAGAGTCAGTAGCTAATTTGCAGAGCAGCAGAAGCTTAAGTGCCTGGAGAATGGGGAGCCGAGAAGGAGCTGCAGGTTCTGCAAAGGCTGAGGTAGGGAAGCACCAGGTTCCGCTGCAGGCAGGAGTACCAGGTGTGGCTGAAAACTGGTGACTTGTTTGAAAGTCCAATGGAGAATGGTTAGGACCTGGTGTTCCCTTCTCCTGCTCTGGAAGTCAAGCAACCACCCTGCTTCCCTTCACAGCAAAAGCCAGGAGGTTCAGTCTCAAGCACTGAGAGAACCCTGACATTAGGACCCCAGGTGCTGCTAGCGGGAAGGTGGGCAACAGGCAGAATATGAGGGGATTCAAGTTAAAGCCAACCAATGGCACAATGAGCCCACTGGGACCTTCCCCAGTGTGACCTCCGGAATGCTGGCTGCCTGCCTCTCCCCCAGCAAGAGACAGGGGAGCCCTCTCTAGGAAAAGTGAGAAGCCTCCACGAAGAAAAGACTCCAAGTCCTAAGGTAGAGGTTCCCCCGCCCACTGTAACTACCGAGTGCCCTGAGGTAGAGGTTCCCTCCACTGTAACTACCGAGTGCCCTGAGATAGAGATTCCCTCACTGTAACTACCGAGTGCCCTGAGACAGAGATTCCCTCACTGTAACTACCGAGTGCGCTGAGGTAGAGGTTCCCTCCACTGTAACTACCGAGTGCCCTGAGGTAGAGGTTCCCTCCACTGTAACTACCGAGTGCCCTGAGGTAGAGGTTCCCTCCACTGTAACTACCGAGTACCCTGAGACAGAGATTCCCTCACTGTAACTACCGAGTGCGCTGAGGTAGAGGTTCCCCCGCCCACTGTAACTACCGAGTACCCTGAGATAGAGATTCCCTCACTGTAACTACCGAGTACCCTGAGATAGAGATTCCCTCACTGTAACTACCGAGT
>NC_045449.1:1344676-1369282 GCF_002776525.5 Piliocolobus tephrosceles
AGAGATTCCCTCACTGTAACTACCGAGTGCCCTGAGACAGAGATTCCCTCACTGTAACTACCGAGTGCCCTGAGGTAGAGGTTCCCTCACTGTAACTACCGAGTGCCCTGAGGTAGAGGTTCCCCCACCCACTGTAACTACCGAGTACCCTGAGATAGAGATTCCTCCACTGTAACTACAGAGTACCCTGATGTAGAGGTTCCCCCACTGTGGCTCACACTTGTAATCCCAACACTTTGGGAGGCCAAGATGGGAGGATCGCTTAAGCCCAGGGGTTCAAGACCGGCATGGGCAACAAAGTGAGACCACGTCTCTACAAAAAATTTTTAAAAATCAGCCGGCGTCGTGGCACACGCCTATGGTCCCAGCTACTCGGGATTGAGGTGGGAGGATTGCTTAAGTCCATGAGGTTGAGGCTGCAGTGAGCTGCAATAATGTCACTGCACTCCAGCTTGGGCAACAGAGCAAGACCCTGTCTCAAAAAATAATCATCATCATAACTAAAAGGATTGGCCGGGTGCGGTGGCTCACACCTGTAATCCCAGCACTTTGGGCTTTGGGAGGCCAAGGCAGGTGGATCATGAGGTCAGGAGATCGCGATCATCCTGGCTAACATGGTGAAACCCTGTCTCTACTAAAAATACAAAAAAATTACACCGGGCATGGTGGCGGGCGCCTGTAGTCCCACCTGGAGCAAGGAGGGAGAAGCGATGGCAGTTCTTAAGAAACAGAGCTTCCCGCCTTATTATATTTTTAGCTCCAAGAGGCAGGAGGGCCCAAAATTGCATTTAGAGGGAAGAGTACTGGGGAGTGATTAAGAGCTGTGGTTCTGGGGTCAGAGTCCTGAGCTCTTACTCTGACCATATCACCTACAAGACAGTGTGACCCAGGGTCTTAAGCTCTCAGAGCCTCCACTTCCTCATCTGAGGGTGGGGAGAGCAGCAGCGCCTCCTCACGGGGTATCGTGAAGACTGCAAGATGTTGTACATAAAAGCCCTGAGAATGGTGCACAGCACACAGTGAGTGCTTGAATGTTACTGACTGACAGTCTCCTCTGAGTGGGCCTCTCAGGGAAGCGTCAGCATCTCCAAAGGAGGCATGAGGAGCGCTGGGTCTTTAGGCTGCTAAGGAACAGCGGACCCACCTTCTGCAATCCATACCAAGGCCAAAAAACGGAAAGCGAAAGCTCCCAGCTCTGACAGCTCACAACGACCGTAGAGAGCCACCAGCGGTCAGCTCCTACGTGCGCTGCGGCTGTCCTCTGTGTAATGTGCATGGTATTCATGGTTACCCAGCCTGCCTCCTCCCAGGGTCACCTCCAGCTCTGCCGCCCCGCACGCTCTTCCCCACCAGGCTCTGAAGCATCGCTACAGCAGCTGTATTACCCACTTGGCATTTGGCACACACTGCCATATTTGTCTCTGTGGATATGCCAAGACTTCAACTCAACTGTCAATTCAAGAGCACAGGCTGTTTTCTTCCGTATAGTGCCCACGTATTGCCCAGCAGGATACCTTCCCCGCAGCAGACACTGACGTGTTCCCAGAACTACAGGACGGTGCTCTCAGGGAAGTGCCCAGCAAAACAGTCTCCTTAATCTTCATGCGTTTATCTAATTGAGAGCCTCCACTTACTTCATCCAGCTGTCTCTTCGTCTCTTCTTCCATCCTTCGAATGTCGTCCATGGTCAGGTCAACCCACTTATCGAGCCAACAGAACAGCTGCCTGTGGAAGTTTGTAAACAGACGCCTCTCTTGCTATGTAGAAAAGAGGGAACCACGTTAGAACGCAGGAGGCGAAGGCTGCTGCCAGGCCCTTCCCCCCATGCACTCCACACAGATACCCACACTAGACTGGGGATGGGAGAAGGAGTGATGCCCGGCTGGTTATCTGGGTCAGCCATGGGTCAATGACCCTTTGGCTTCCTGTGTCTAACAGGTATGGCTTCACGTAGGAGGGAGTCCCCCAGAAAGAAGGACGCCTACCTCACGCAAGGCCCTCTGCCCAAAGCACTAGCCAGACAGCAGCCCATGAACTCCTAGGCAAGCCAAGGGCCCCAAACTGCCACATTTCTTCCTGTCTCTGGTGTCTAATGCCAGATGGAAACTGGCCAGCGGCTATGAAATGTGGCGCAAGTGAGGCTCAAACACGTCGGAGGATTAAAAGGCTATAAAACTCCTTAGATCTGCCCAGCAGAGTAATTCAGGGCACTGGCCAATCTGGCTCACAGTACCTCTTGCCTTTTAGCTGCAAGAAAAGAAAGACTGAGTTTTATTTGTAGGTCAGTCATAGCAAGTCCCTTCCTGTGGCCTTCCTTGGCCTCGGTTTCCTTCCCTGTCACATGTGGTGCCCCTGGAAGGACAGCATTAAACCGTAAGACACCTACGTGCAAGGGAAAGTGCACATCTGGGAAGTCAAACTGTGAGGTGTGCTCATGCTGGCAACCCTGCCATGAGGTCACATGGGGTGGGCCACACACCCCCCGCCGCACACACGCGGTCACTGGGAAGGCCTCAGCCGAGCTACTTACCTTATGGATAAAGTTTTCCACTTTGTTCTGCAGGCCCCACCACTTGAATTTGACAGTCACCAGTTTGTATGCACACATATACGGGCAGTCCTTCTGGTTTACAAGTTCTTGCTGCATGAGAAACATACCCATGGGTAGGCAAGTAACTACGGGCAGACCTCAGGCCGTCCCAGCTCACCCCAGCCATTCCCCTCCTCCGCAGGGGCGGCTCACCCGCACGCGGCCCAGCCCCCTGGCAGTGGGGTGTCAATGGTACCTTCCAGTTGGGGCCCAAGGGTCCTCGGCCTGTCTTGATAGATTTAAATTTTGCTGGGTCCTCCTCTGCCTTGTAATCCTGAGAGGAATTGTGGAAGTGGGGTTGGAGGGGAGTGGGAGGGGAGTGAGAGACGGGGAGAACAGATTTTTCATTAGCATTCACTTCATACCAGATCTTGATGCTGATGGCACAAAGCAAATATGGGAAAATGTTACAAACAAGATGTAGAACTGTTGACATTAGCCTCGGAGAAGAGTTCTCTGTGATTTTCTCTGACAGGGTTTGTTTTCCATTTTGCCAGTGTGAAGGTCTCACCAGACTGTCTGAGCAGGCCCATATTTACAGTCTTGAAGACAGAGAATTTCAACCTGGGGTGAGCAGCCAAATCACCAGGGAAGACTTTTTTAAAACGTAGATTTTTGAGTCACTCCAACTAGAACCCAGGGACTGAGAATATCTGCAGGTGAGGGTAGCACAGATCTGTTTTTTGTTTTTTTAAATCTCTGCAAGTGACTCTAAAACACAGCCAGCACTCAGAATAACCAGGTGTCCTTCCTTAACTCTTCCAGTGCCATCTCCTCTGGCTTGTTTTCACAAAGTCAGTACTGGAAATGTTCACTGTATGGAACCCATCTACTACCGCGGAGTCTCACTTCACGGATTTCTTTTTTTTTTTTTTTGAGACAGAGTCTCGCTCTGTCCCCCAGGCTGGAGTGCAGTGGCCGGATCTCAGCTCACTGCAAGCTCCGCCTCCCGGGTTCACGCCATTCTCCTGCCTCAGCCTCCCGAGTAGCTGGGACTACAGGCGTCCGCCACCTCGCCCGGCTAGTTTTTTGTATTTTTTAGTAGAGACGGGGTTTCACCGTGTTAGCCGGGATGGTCTCGATCTCCTGACCTCGTGATTCTCCCGTCTCGGCCTCCCAAAGTGCTGGGATTACAGGCTTGAGCCACCGCACCCGGCCACTTCACGGATTTCTAATGCAATCAATTTCCTGTGTTAATTAAACCACAACAAAAGTTCAAATTTCAGGGAAATACAAACTCATAGCATCTACTTAACAAAAATAACAAAGATAATAAATTTCTCTCTCTCATGAAGTACTTCCCAAAGCTGAGAAGGTTTTTTTTTTTTTTTTGAGATGGAGTCTCGCTCTGTTGCCCAGGCTGGAGTGCAGTGGCGCGATCTCGGCTCACTGCAAGCTGTGCCTCCCGGGTTCCCGCCATTCTCCTGCCTCAGCCTCCCGAGTAGCTGGGATTATAGGCACCCGCCACCATGCCAGGCTAATTTTTGTATTTTTTTTTTTTGAGACAGAGTCTCGCTCTGTCGCCCAGGCTGGAGTGCAGTGGCCGGATCTCGGCTCACTGCAAGCTCCATCTCCCGGGTTCACGCCATTCTCCTGCCTCAGCCTCCGGAGTAGCTGGGACTACAGGCGCCTGCCACCTCGCCCGGCTAGTTTTTTGTATTTTTTTTTTAGTAGAGACGGGGTTTCACCGTGTTAGCCAGGATGGTCTCGATCTCCTGACCTCGTGATTCACCCGTCTCGGCCTCCCAAAGTGCTGGGATTACAGGCTTGAGCCACCGTGCCCGGCCTAATTTTTGTATTTTTATTAGAGACAGGGTTTCACCGTGTTGGCCAGGCTGGTCTTCAACTCCTGACCTCAGATGATCGGTCACCTTGGCCTCCCAAAGTGCCGGGACTACAGGCATGAGCCACCGTGCCCGGCCCCAAAATATCTTAAGTGCAGAGTGACCACAGGAAAGACGTATCACACCCCTGGGATACCAAGAGCAAACACGCATTTGAGTTAAATTCCTGTCTTTTAATCCCAACAGGGCCTCTGCCTAGTAAGAATGGTAATGAATGAGGAGGAATCTAACCCCCTCATTCCATGAGCAAACACTTCCTGGGTGCAAAACAGTGAGCAAGCAAGACCCGGTCCCTCTTCTGACCAAGGTCATGGTCCAGCAGTGGACTGTCCTCACACACACTGCTGCAATGTGTGTTACTCTGAAAAGCCACCACCAACTGCTTGAGGGCAGAGGACCTGTCTCTCCACACATTCTGCATCCCTCACCTGGAACCCAGAGATCCTGACAATATTCCACAACACAGTAGGCAGGAAATAAATGTTTTTTAAATTACTGAGTTGGAAAAATAAATTTGAGAACTGGTGCTCTGATTTTTCAGGCTAAGCATCATTTTAGCGGGGCAAAATACTCTAGCCACAGCACCTACAAAGTCTAGTAATAATTTTCAGAGGCCAAACAAGGCACATAAATTTGGGCCACTGATTATCTGGTGGTATCCCCAACTCAAGACAAGAAGACTCCTAATACTCACTTTTAAAAATAAAACAAACAATACACATCAGAATTTCCTTTTGTGCCAAGTTGGGTATGGTTTCCCAGTTTCTCTAACATTGAGAAGTCATTTCTGCATCTCAAAGGCCAGCCACATCTTTCAACAGATCCTACCTTGCTAAGCACTTGGCTTCGATCTGCAATGTCTATATATATGGCTTCCACATGTTTCCACGTCTCAGGCTCCAGCTTATGCACCTGCGGGAACAAGTGGGTCACCACTATGCAGTTTTTGTCAGCTATAAAATACCCTTTAGGGAGAATGGACACTTAGAAACTGCCATTCCCATAGCCGCAGATGTAAGATTCCTACTGGTAAGTAATTATATAATTACATACAAAATTATCCAAAGAAATGGGAGAATGGATTTTTTTTTTTTTTTAAGAGACGGGGTCTCATCATATTTCTCAGCAGTGGCTATTCACAGGAGTTATCACAGCACACGCCGGCATGAACTTCTGGGCCCAACTGATCCTCCTGCCTCAGCCTCATGCCTGGGCCAGAGTGATCCTCCTGTCTCTCAGTCTCCTGAGGAACTGGGACTGCAGGCACGCAGCACTGCACCCAGCTGGATGTTTCGTTTGTTTGTCTGAGATGGAGTCTTGTTGCGACGCCCAGGCTGGAGTGCAGTGGTGCGATCTCGGCTCACTGCAACCTCTGCCTCCTGGGCTCAAGCGATTCTCCTACTTCAGTCTCCCAAGTAGCTGGGATTACAGGCGTGTGCCACCACACCTGGCTAATTTTTGTATTTTTAGTAGACATGGGGTTTCACCATACTGGCCAGGCTGGTCTCAAACTCCCGACCTCAAGTGTCCCGCCCGCCTCGGCCTCCCGTCCCCCGCCAGCCCTTGCTGGATTTTAAGTAGACTTGACTGAGAACGAATGCTCTGACTGTTCAGGCTAAACACCACTTCTGCAGGTCCAAATGCTTTCCGGTGTTTACAGTGCCCACACCATTTCCACATGCTCCCCGCTGTACAGACCGTACACCCTTCCAGAGATGGTGCCTATTTAGCAACATGCTGATAATTTGGATCAGGCTGTACACGCACATAATACGAAATTATGACACAAATTCAAAACGGACAAAAGGATACAAGAGAGTAACCAGAGTAATTCTTCCTCTTGCTTGTCCCCCGCCCTCATTCTAGTAACAGCCACCTCTAAGATATCCTACACGCAAACATCCATGTGCGTGGACTTTCCTTTTAATATGAAGGGCGGCATGTATACACACTGTTTCATCACTTCCATTCTTAACTAACCAGTAAACCTGAAGACTGCTCCCTACTGGATTTTTCATGGCTGCAAGGATGTCACTATTTGGCTGCAACACAATTCATTTAACGTTGTCCTGCTAACGGGCTCTTACGTTGTTTTTTGTTTTTGGAGACAGGGTGTCTGTCGCTCTGTTGCCCAGGCTGGAGTGCAATGGTGCAGTCACAGCTCACTGTGGCCTTGACTTTCTGGCCTCAAATGATCCTCCAGCCTTGGCCTCCAGAGTAGCTGGGACCACAGGCACATACCACCATGCCCAGCTAATTTTTTTCTTTTTTTGATAGAGACAGAGTCTTGTTATGTTGCCCAGTATGGTCTTACATTGTTTTAAATCTTTGGCTACACAGCTACACAAAGAAGACTGCAATGAGTCTCCTTGTACATATGTTATTTCACACGTGTGAAAATAACTATCTGATCAACGCCCAGGCATGGAAATGCTAAAGGACAGGTGTATTTTTACATCTGGGGAGTTACTGCAAACTGTACTCTATAGAAAACTGTAATTTTGGTCTTTTAAAAATACAGCTCCCGTGTGCCAGGAAGTGCACCAATCCAAGCAGCACGAGAAGGCCCCATAAAAACTTCTGGAGATCACATTTTGCAAATGAGAGACACAGCAATCCCATGCTGGTAAGACAGGTCTAGGCAGAGGCCACTGCCTTCCTGGCCAGGCACAAGAGGACCACAGAGAGGACCCCATGGGAGCGATGGAGAAGTTACAAGGCAGAGACTCGAGACGTCACCCTGGGGCTCTTGGGAACTACTACTCACATTCTCCAGCGTGCCAAGATCTGGTTTGTGCCAGGTTTCAATTTTAATCAGAAAGTCTTCTTTCATGTACTCATTCTGTAAGAAGGAAAAAAAAAAATACATGAAAGTCACAGGTTCACAGTTGAGAGTAACCACCTCCCATTACTGGAGATGGGCATTAATGGATCACAGGCAGCTGGGAGATTCCAGCCTCTGCCTTCCAGTAACAGCTAACGTGACTGGGAGCCCACGACACACTAGGCATGCATGAGTCCCACATTCCCAGGCATTCAATCTGCACCCCAGCCTGAGAGCTCTGTGGAATCACCCTCATTTTACAGATGAGGAAAGTGAAGTTCAAAGAGGTTAGGTGACTAACCAAAGTCACAGAGATCGGGCTGGGCATGGTGGCTCACACCTGTAATCTCAGCACTTTGGGAGGCCAAGGCGGGTGGATCATTTGAGGTCACGAGATCGAGACCAGTCCGGCCAACATGGTAAAACCCGTCTCTACTAAAAATTCAAAAATTATCCACGCGTGGTGGTGGGTGCCTGTAATCCCAGCTACTCAGGAGGCTGAGGCAGGAGAATTGCCTGAACCCAGGAGGCAGAGGCTGCAGGGAGCCGAGATTGCACCACTGCATTCCAGCCTGGGTAACAGCAAGACTCTGTTTCAAAAGAAAAAAAAAACAAAGTCACAAAGATCATGACAGAGTTGGGCCTCAAAACAGGTTTGTCTGACCTCAAAAATCCATGCATTTAGCCACTCTAGCGTACTTCAGTGTGCCAAATGCTGATGGGTAGTAAGTCGTGTGGAAAGGGTACAGGAAGACTTCCTGACCCATCAAAGATACTGACCACGGCCCCCTTCCCTCCAACTAGCCTGTGGCTGAGACCTTCAGTTCTCCTCTCAGTAACTCAACCCTTCAAGCTAATTATTGCCTCCCTCCCTTCCTGCTTCTTAAAAATTGGAACTTCTCAAAGGAGACACACATTAACCCATTAATTCCTCAGCAGGAACCAATTTCCCAGAGACAGCCAGTGTTTACTGGCAGGGACAAGGCACTCAGATGTGTGTGCTGAATAGTGGGGGTGGGCAATGACAGAGGGGATGGCTGTGGAACAAAAACCCCCGCTGACTTCACGATTTTGCCAAGGGTCAGCGCTCACTGGGGTCAATAAGATGCACAGATGGGAAAGGGATGTCAGTCAGGTCAGCTGAATGGAGATCCCTCCACAACCTTGAAAAGGAGGGACCTGGGGAGGGACGGCCTCGAGCCACTGTGTACAAGTCAGACTCACAGCCAGGATGCACCTGATGGAGCCACAGGCCGATGCAGCTTAAAGCAGGTCATCATGCCAGTTAACAAGTTCCTTGTTAGTCCACTGACAGGACTGAGCCTCAGCAACTCCAAACATCAGCCAAGGGAAAGAATACCCGAGACCACCAGTGCAGTTACGTTTCCTCTCTCCTGCTCTCACACATCCTCTACAGTTCCAACCCCTCGCCAGTACTTACTGTGATAACTGCTCCCAGGCAAGGACATGGAAAGAAGAGAGAAAAAGATTAATGAGGACGAAGAAACATCTGCCCCCCCACGAGGAGGATGAATGGCGAGTTCCTCACTCCCTGTGGCTTATTCCACAGTCGCCTCCAAGCCCCAGGGAGTCAGAAATACCTTGACGCACCAACCCACAAATTTCACTCAGACAAATGTCCCAAAACACCAAATAGGGAATTTAATTAAAGCGACGCCACCATGGGCTTCCTGGGATTCTTCTCGGCAGGGCACTGACAGGGACCGGCTCTGACCAGGGGAGGTGCCGCAACCCATCACTCTCGCATCAGAGCATTCCCAGGCGCCTCCCACCTCCACCCCAGCCTCTACCTCCCGGGGCCCAGAGCGGGGGGCTTGGGGCCAGGCACTGTCTCTGCCTCCTGCACCGTTCGTCTTCCTGTAATCGAACCGCCCAGGCACTGCACTCCTGCTCATTGTAATGGGAACCCCTTAGAAGGATGGCTCAATTATTTATCACAGAAAATGACTGCAGCTCTCATGTCACTGGGGAGTGGACTAGCTGCTCCTGAGACCGCCCGGTTCACTCTGTACCCACTGAATTTAGGAGCTATGTCCGTTTCTGCCGGCTGCCCACTGCCATGTTTGTAGAGGATGCGGGGCTAACAAACTCCACAAGTGAAATGAAGGTTACCCCGAGCACAAAATGAGGCAAAGTTGAAATATAAAGAATAAGAGCCATCATGTACAGAAATAACCCAAAAGACTGTAATTTCCCCAACCCAACAAAAGACACTTAGAAGGAAGTACCAGATTAAGATCACAACTGAAAGGCCTCCACTGAGGTAACCGCCTGTGAGCAGCTTCAAGAAAACCACATTAGAACAAGAAAAGGAAATGACGGGTACAGTATCTCGTCGGCAGAAACTCTGCTGTGCCCTGGTGGGCCCGGGAGCCCCAGCCCGCGCATGTGGCATCGCTGGCAGCGCCATCCCTGGAGTGGGGGCAGCAGTGCCAGGCTGGCCTGGTCTGATGACACCAGCCATTAAACTTCTCCAGCTAAGCACCTCTTCTGAATCCATCTGCTCTAAGAAAGCCTCTCCTAGCTCGGCCTCTCCGAGATGTGCTCATCCATGGACCCAAGAATCTGCTCACTCAGCCAAGTGGACGTTCTTCGCCACACACTGGCGTTCTGATTGTAATCTGGTTTCTCACGTAGAAGAATCCACAAGGAAAGAATGCCCTGATCACCAAATGGGATGCCTGGTTTTGGCAGTCATTCTGCATTTTAGTGTCACTTCACAGGTGGGCGCTGGGGTTTCTATACATTTGTCTTTGTGAGACCCTGAGAGACACATCCACTCAGTTCTGACAAACTGGCTTTCCAAAACCATGAGGGTGACAGCCCTTGCTCACCTTTTCATGCCAGCTTCGGTGACCAAAGAATCCTCCCCAAACCTTCTCCAGCCCTCCCAGGCCCTCAAACACCTCTGCATTCCAGTATTCCCTGTTGTGCAAACTGTAACCCAAGGTACACAGAAAAGCCGCAGGAAACCTTTTGCAGTGGGAGAGCAGGAATTTCCAAATAAGACTAATAAGGCATTTTAAAAGCATGGCAGGGCCACGTGCAGTGGCTCACGCCTGTAATCCCAGCACTTTGGGAGGCCGAAGCGGGCAGATCACCTGAGGTCGGGAGATCGAGACCAGGCTGGCCAACACAGTGAAACCCCATCTCTACTAAAAATACAAAAATTAGCAGGGCGTGGTGGCGCGTGCCTGTAATCCCAGCTACTCAGGAGACTGAGGCAGGAGAATTGCTTAAACCCAGGAGGCAGAGGTTGCAGGGAGCTGAGATCACACCGCTGTACTCCAACCTGGGTGACAGAGCAAGACTCTGTCTCAAAAAATAAAAAAATTTAAAATAAATAAATAAAAGCATGGCTTAGCGATACTGCATCCAGACGAGGGCTATGGTTCCAGGAAGGGATGGAAGGAGAAACCAACTTTCTCTTCCTTTTCCCACTTTCATTCATTCACAGACCAACTCCTATCTTACCCCCTCCTCACTTCCAACCCATCAGCTTCAACAGAAAAACACAGAGGGAAACAAGCTAAGAACAGCAAGAGCTGATCGTTACCAGGGCGTCCCAATCTGTCTGCATTCCACTCAGAGTAAGGAAGAGCCTTCCAGAAGCCATGGGGCATTTTACTTCATGCTCCTTCATCTATCTTCCTTCAGACTTGGATCTACTGAGGCCAAGCGAAGACATCTGAACTAATAACCTCTCTCCCATCAGCCCCCAGAGGGAACTGGAAAGTAGCCTTCCTTGCCTATTTTTACCTCTTAAAAGAGCAAGTGTCTAACTAAACAGATATAAGATCCAACATATCCATTCTGTGTGACGGTGTATCCTGAACAGGAGGGCAGTACCCACTGAGGAAACCAACCTTCCTTCCCCTACTCCGTGTCTCCATGAAATAGTTAGAAATGATATTTTTCCAGAGGAGCTCCAGTGGCGCAATCGGTAAGCGCAGGGTACTGATACAGAAATTATGTTTTTCTTTTTCTTTTGGCCAAGGATCAATACGTGAACTAACATTTAATGCGCAGAAAAACGCCCATGTCAGCTGCAACACTCTCCCCGGAATCACACAGAGAACAGGGGCATCTCTCAGTTGGCACAAGCTGTGTACCCAGAACCCTGCCCCAGGCAGGGAGATGTCCACGCTATCCGTTTGCCTCGTTTATGCCAAGTTGGCTAAGGTTCTTACAACGCATGCTCACTGCGACTCTCTTAGACATCAAGAAAATCCACCTTTGGCCCTAGAACAGACACACCCAGCCACACTGCATACTGTCTTTTTTTTTTTTTTTTAGACAGAGTTTTGCCCTTGTTGCCCAAGCTGGTGTGCAACGGCACGATCTCGGCTCGCTGTAACCTCTGCCTCCCGGGTTCAAGTGATTCTCCTGCCTCAGACTCTCGAGTAGCTGGGATTACAGGCACACACCACCATGCCCAGATAATTTCTATATTTTTAGTAGAAACGGGGTTTCACCAGGTTAGCCAGGCCGGTCTTGAACTCCTGACCTCAAGTGATCTGCCCACCTCAGCCTCCCAAAGTGCTAGGATTACAGACGTGAGCCACCGCACCTAGCCCTGTCTTTTAAGAACATGTGTGCATGCCTCATTTCCAAGAATCTAACTTCCGGCCCAGTGCTTAGGGAGTGGGGAGGGCTGCATTTCAGCTACAGCAAGAAAACTCTAAGGGTTACACATCCCAGACACCACCAATGACCACGCATCTCCTGATACAAGGTCCTTAAACCTGTGTGGGGCCACCGAGGGTTGGAAAGAGCAATGACCCCGTGTTCTGGATTGCAGTCATTCCCAAAGTCCACAGGATGAGGGTGACATGCATCATGTTAGGGTCACAGACTCATCAGACTGCAGGGAGTGCCAGGTGCCAACAAAGAAAGCAAGTGAAGGACGACAGGTCAGCAGAGGCTGCAGGGAGGACACCACAGCCCAACACTGTCTGCACCCACACATGGAGGCTGGCGGGAGGAAAGGTCACCCACCTCACAGACAAGTGCCAGGGGGCCTCTTGGGACTCCCCAGGGTTATGAATCAGTACCAGCCTAAGCTGCCTCCCGGGTTCAAGTGATTCTCCCGCCTCAGACTCCCGAGTAGTCTGAGTCTGTTGAGGCCTAAGCCCTCCCAATAGGTCTAGTCCTAGATGGCCCTGGAAACCTAGGAATCTTGGAAAGCTAAGAATCTGAATCACCCAAATAAATCCAAGAATGTCTGGACTAGAATAGAAAGTTCTCTGTGGAGGTTCAAATCTTTCCTTTCCAGAAACTCGATGCAGGAGACTGGCCAAGATTAAGAAAATAATTCGGCCGGGCGCGGTGGCTCAAGCCTGTAATCCCAGCACTTTGGGAGGCCGAGACGGGCGGATCACGAGGTCAGGAGATCAAGACTATCCTGGCTAACACGGTGAAACCCTGTCTCTACTAAAAACTACAAAAAATCTAGCCGGGCGACGTGGGAGGCTGAGGCAGGAGAATGGCGTGAACCCGGGAGGCGGAGCTTGCAGTGAGCTGAGATCCGGCCACAGCACTCCAGCCTGGGTGACACAGCGAGACTCCGTCTCAAACCTCAAAAAAAAAAAAAAAAAAGAAAATAATTCCACTCTATCTTCAACTACAGAACATGCTGTTTTAGCAGAAGCCACAGTTCCTTCATATGATGGAATACTATGCGGTTATTATAAATAAAAAATATAAAAAAAACAACAACAAACACCAGACACCTTAGTGACGGGGAAGATGTTCTCTATTGACTGAAGAAAAATGAGAAACTTAGGCCAGGCACAGTGGCTCATGCCTGTGATGCCACACTTTGGGAGGCCAAGGTGGGAGGATCGCTTGAGCCCAGGAATTTGAGACCAGCCTGGGCAACATGGTGAGACCCCATCTCTACAAACAAACAAACAAAAAAACTAGCCAGACACGATGGTACACGCCTATAGTCCCAGCTATTTGGGAGGCTGAGGCAGAAGGGTCACTTGAGCCTGGGAGGTTAAGGCTGCAGTGAGCTGTGGTTGTCTCACTCAACAGAGTGAGACAAAAAAAGCAATTAAAAAATTAGTAATCATATTAGTAATCCCAGCACTTTGGAAAGCTGAGGCGGGTGGATCACTTGAAGTCAGGAGTTCGAGACCAGCCTGGCCAACGTGGTGAAAACCCACCTCTACTAAAAATGCAAAAATTAGCTGGGCGTGGTGGTGGGCGCCTGTAACCCCAGCTACTTGTATGGCTGAGGCACGAGAATCACTTGAACCCGGGAGGCGGAAGAGGCTGCAGTGAGCTGAGATTGTGCCATTGCTCTTCAGCCTGGGTGACAGAGCCAGGCTCCACCTCAAAAAAAAAAAATTGGTAATGATCTAAAATTTGTCTAGAAAATGTGTCTGGGTCGGGTGCAGTGGCTCATATCTGTAATCCCAGCACTTTGGGAGGGCAAGGTGGGCGGATCACCTGAGGTCAAGAGTTCAAGACCAGCCTAGGCTCCATCTCTACTAAAATATAAAAAAAATTAGCCAGGTGTGATGGTGTGCGCCTGTAAGCCCAGCTACTTGGGAGGCTGAGGCAGCAGAAATGCTTGAACCCAGGAGCCAGAGGTTGCAGTGAGCCGAGATCATGCCACTGCACTCCAGCCTGGGCAACAGAGTGAGATTCCATCTCCAAAAAAATGAACAAATAAATAAAAACAAAAATGACTAGAAAAATATACTAAAATCTTATCATGAATAACAACAATCAAAATTATTACAGCATCCCCAGGTGAGAGATTGGCTGTATGCTCTCAGGCCATGACGACTGCTGCTTCCCACCCGGCTGTCCACCACGTTGTGCTGGACACAGCACTGCTACCCACCATCAGCCGGAAGCGGCCGCAGCCTGACCCTTTCCCTGACCTCATCTGGAACATGCAGGTGGGACACAGAGCCCTGCTGCTCCCCCGCCCGGCCGATGTGGCCACGTCTGCACTCACCGGTTCTGCAATAAGGGTAGGCATTCCACGCTTTCTCGTGTATATTCAGGGCTCCCTCTGGGGCCAGCATTCGAACAAACGTGGGTACTTTGCTACAGTGGGGAAAAAAAGGATTATAAATAGAGATGGAAGAGAGAAAGGAGACAAGAGGCTTTTCAGATCCAGCTTCCTCATGGGGAGTTGACAAGCAAGTTTCCATGAGATGAGCAGGTTACTGGTAGGAGTGAGAAGTTACCCGTCAGAGCCTGACACCCTACCTTGCCTGGCTCCTAACACGTACCCACAACGTGCCCCACCAGCCACCAGAAACAGAACCACACAGCAGACCCCAGGCTACCTGCTGTGGCTTATCACCCATTCCATCAGCACTACACATTTTTCCAGAGGTCGCTGGGCCCAGGGCATTATACTACAAGGTGCGAGAAAAACATACAAAGGAGAGATGCCTCCAAGCATGAACCAGTCTGGGTTTACCGGCCAGGGTGACTGGCTGACTAACTTGGGTATAGGATCCAGGATTATCTGATCTGCTTTCATCAGCTCTGAGAGGCCAGAAGGACCTCAGACCCATTTGTCTCTTAGGACAAAATATTTTCTTCCACTCAATTCTTTCTTCTTCTTCTTCTTTCTTTTCTTTTTGTTTGATAGAGTCCCCTTCCGTCGCCCAGTCTAGGGGTGCAGTGGCGCGATCTTGGCTCACTGCAAGCTCTGCCTCCTGGGTTCAAGTGATTCTCCTGCCTCAGCCTCCTGAGTTGCTGGGATTATAGGCACGTGCCACTATGCCCAGCTAATTTCTGTATTTTTAGTAGAGACAGGGTTTCACCATGTTGGCCAGGCTGGTCTTGAACTCCTGACCTTGTGATCCACCCACTTCGGCTGAACATGTTGGGATTACAGGCGTGAGCCACCGCGCCCGGCCATCCTTGGTTTCTAATGGATAATCTATCCAGTCTTTGGCAAGCTCTCGCAACCTCATTAGCTTTAGTGCCTCAGGCCTAAGACAGGGTGAACTAGAGCAAACAGCTAACCTGAGCACTTGGGGCGACCTCTGTGATTCACGAACTCACTGCCATCCCAATTCAGGCCAGTATTTCTAGGTCCAGGCATGGGGACACACAGAGAAACAAACAGATGTGGCTCCCACCCTCAAGGAGTTTCTGGTCTACTGGGGCGTGTAACTAGACAAGGCCAAGCACAACACGGTAAGTTCATGCCATAATGGGGTGGGCACAGGGCCCTGGGCGGCGGAGTGCTGTGAGAACACAAGGGGGGACACGCAGTGCACCAGGCAGGCTCTGCAGGGACAGTCAGGATGAACCAATGCATGGAACAGAGAGTGGGGCTAAGCTAAGAGACAGAAGGGGGTGGGGTGGGAAAAGCTGGAGAAAAGAGGGAGAAGTTTCGAGTAACCTGTGCAGGTACAAGGTGGGGAGTTCAAGGAGACACTTGAAGCTGGATCCTAAAAGAATTTTGTTTTCTTTGAGACAGGGTTTCACTCTGTCGCCCAGGCTGGAGTGCGGTGGTGTGACCATGGCTCACTGGCAGCCTTGACTTCCTGGGCTCAGGTAGCTGGGACTACAGGTGCACACCACTATGCCTGGCTCACTTTTGTATTTTCTGGTAGAGACAGGGTCTTGCGATGTTGCCCAGGCTGGTTAAAAGGTCCTGTAAGTTATGTCAGAGAGCACGGACTTCATCGTGAAGGCAAAGGGAAGCCGTCGGTAGTTGTGGCGCTTGGAGTGACAGACCATCCAGACTGAACGCTTGAAGCAGTGCAGAGAACTGGAAGGCAGGGAGACTCAGTAGAAGCTGCTATACTAATCCAGGCAAGAGAAGGCAAGGAAGGGACATGTTCGAGACACTAAGGAGATGGAGTCAGCAGGACTTGATGTGATATGAAGGATGAGTACGTGTGTGTGTGTGTGTGTGTGTGTGTGTGTGTGTGTGTGTGTGTGTGGTGGCGGGCGGGCTCTGTTTTCTGATTTGGGCAGCCAGATGGCTAATACAGTCAAGTTTCTCTTGTCACCACGGGAAGAGGTAGTGGCGGCAGTCACTGCTGGCCTTTTCTTTCTTTTTTTTTTTAGAAGACAGGCAGGATTTCACTCTGTGGCCCAGGCTGGAGTGCAGTGGTGTGACCATGGCTCACTGCGGCCTTGACCTCCTGGGCTCAGGGGATCCTCCCACCTCAGCCTCCTGAGTAGATGGGATTACAGGCACCTGCCACCACACCTGGCTCATTTTGTTTATTTTTTGTAGAGATGGGGTCTCGCTATGTTGCCCAGGCTGGTCTCAAACTCCTAAACTCAAATGATCTGCCCGCCTTGGCCTCACAAAGTGCTGGGATTACAGGCGTGAGTCCCCGAAGCACCCAGCCAGGTCCCACCTTTTATATGTAGAGACCTTGTCTCTGTCACTTTGGTTGGACCAACCTAGTCTTGAGGTCCCTTCTACCTAAAATACCAATTCACCATCTCTTTTCAAAACCCTCTTTAAGAAATACAAATACCAGAGGAGGAGCAATAGGAGACATGGAGAAAAAGTGTGCTGGCAAGGAGACTGAGTGATGGCGAGGTTCCTCCCTGCTGCACAGCGCTGCTATCCTCACACGCGGACAGAGGTCCTGACCCCGGCACTGAGGTCCTGGACCCTCCGGAGAGGAAACAGTGATGGCGAGGTTCCTCCCTGCTACACAGCGCTGCTCTCCTCGCACCCCGGCACTGAGGTCCTAGACCCTCCGGAGAGGAGACTGGGTGATGGCGAGGTTCCTCCCCGCTGCACAGAGCTGCTCTCCTCGCACCCCGGCACTGAGGTCCTCTGGCGTTAGTACTCTGACACCATCAAAGCGACAGACCACAGTGAAGTGGGGCTTTTACCAAATGAAAGTCAACTGATTCCAGTTCAGTTCAGAGACTAGAAATTAAGATCCAGGTTTCAGTTTCACAGCAGTGTGGGTGGACTTAATGTCACTAAACTGTATACTTAAAAATGGTCACAACGGTGAATTTTATGTTATGTGTACTTTATCACAATTTTTAAAAAGACTCAGGTTTACCTTTTCCAGTTCTGGATAGCTGCTAAAACTAGTTTGGTTTGACTTCCAGTCAAGCTGATGTGTGATTAATATCATCAGTGCCCTCTGGTCTGCTCACAGTTTACTGAGGTATTACTCTTTCGGGTAGGGATTCAGCAAATGTGTGTAGTTTGATATGGATTCCAGTACACAAATCAGTTCAAGCTTCACTTAAAAATACTAATGCCTTTGATCCAAAGAGAGGTACCAAAATTTCTCTGGTAACCGATTTCACAGTATCAGAATTTAAAATCTTACCAGCCCAGCAACTCTAGGAATTCAGTTTTAGGAATATTTGCTAAAGATCTGCATATACAAGGACAGCAGAAGATTTGCACAGAAGGAGTTTTACTGGATTATGTAGGCATCTGGAAACGACTGACGCAGCAGGAGAGGAGGGTTAGACAACCTGCAGCACATCTGTACCCCAGACACTGTGAACCCTACGTGGACTTCAGAGACTGAGGCAGGCAGAACAGGCTGAGAGAGGAGCCGTGAGAAGTAACCACAGAAAATAGAATAGTCTATTCCCATCTATATAAATGTGAGTATAACATTTATATAGTCAGTATATAACTGTTTTTTTTTTTGTTTTTTTTGAGACAGAGTCTCGCTTCTGCCGCCCAGGCTGGAGTGCAGTGGCCGGATCTCAGCTCACTGCAAGCTCCGCCTCCCGGGTTCACGCCATTCTCCTGCCTCAGCCTCCCGAGTAGCTGGGACTACAGGCGCCCGCCACGTCGTCCAGCTAGTTTTTTGTATTTTACTAGAGATGGGGTTTCACTATGTTAGCCAGGATGGTCTCGATCTCCTGACCTCGTGATCCGCCCGTCTCGGCCTCCCAAAGTGCTGGGATTACAGGCTTGAGCCACCGCGCCCGGCCAGTATATAACTGTTAACATTAGTTGTTAAGCTATAACAATTAGTATAAGCCCATCTATATAAAACAATACAGGAAATAACACTCATTTACACACACACACACACACACACACACGAAAGCCAGCATCCAGCCCGCTGCCCGCGCTGCATACCTCTGCAGGTGGTAGATCTTGTGTGTGTACTGGCCTTTCTCACCGTCCTTCTCATAGGGCTCGTTCACCAGGACTTCCACGCCTTCGCCACCACCCGTTTCATTTTTACTGGCCTCAGCCACAGAATACAGCTGCCCTACTTGATACTAAAGGAACAGAGACAGATGTTATTCTCAACACAGACTCTTCTCAACGGTTACACATAATCCAGCTGCCAGTAAGTGTCTAACTGGATCACCCTGGGGTCTCCTCATGCAGGAGCTCACTCTGGAGTTTCCCATCAGGCCTTGCCCAAATCCACCCAAAGCAACAGAGAGTGCTGCTCCATGGCCCCTCCTGACCCATCAGACATGTTTATTTCATCCTTCTCATTTTCACATCATCCATCAGGGTTTATTTTTATTTTTATTTATTTTTTTGGTAGAGACAGGGTCTTGCTATGTTGCTCAGGCTGCTCTCAAACTCCTGGTCTCAAGCCATCCTCCCACTTTGGCCTCCCAAAGTGCTGACATTGTAAGCAGGAGCCACTGTTCCCAGCCAAACCGTCAGGATTTAAAGAGGCAGGTGAATCTACTTAACCTCACACCACCATGCAGAAAACAGATTACAGAGTCCAAAGGAGCTTTTGTGCTGAACCTACTTCTGGTATTAAGACCCCGGAAGATCTGGGTTGGTTGCTAGAAATCACTTGATCTCACTCATTTAAATAGATCCTAAGATATGATTTCTTGTCAAAGAAAGGTGCTCAGCGCTCTGTGAAATCCACAACCTCGATGGTAAAACTGGCTCATCTACTTGGTTCTTCTCTGGTGTTAGGCCTCTCTCACCCCGCAAGTAGCTCTTTCAGGCAATGAAACCTCTTGACACTTTCCAGATTCCTGGTGGGGCCGAAGCAAGTATTCCTCCTTCCCACATTAGATATTACAGATTCCTGCCCCACAGTCTGTGTCAGCTGGGTACACCCTCTGTGTTGGCACTTACTACACGGCAAAAGCCTAGTTTTCCTTTATTTGGGTCACATGCCACCCTATCAAGTCACCAGTCAACATGATTGGCCTCCTATGACCCTGTCAGGATGGCTGTGTTAGGGCCAAGGACCTAGGCAGTGCCCGGACTCAGTCCTTCTGCTCTCTTCTCTGAAAAACCGTCCAGAGGAGGAAACAAGGTTAAAAGAAAATGAACAGCAACATTTGATGCAGGAAGTTATATCTACACCAACAGATGTGTCTTTCCACAGCCTGTGCCTATCAGGCGTGACAACTTAGGGAGTGTGAGACAAAGGGAAAAAGCTACGGGATTACCCCACATGCTGTGGGGGTGCAGGGGGGACAAAGGGTTTCCTCGAGCTCTATGCCCTCTCCCCCAACTCCTGGTACCCCTGGTGGGGAAGGCCAGGGTGTTTCTGTCTCTCTTTTTTTTTGTTTAGACAGAGTCTTGCTCTGTCGCCAGGCTGGAGGGCAGTGGTGCGATCTCGGCTCATGGCAACCTCCACCTCCAGGGTTCAAGCGATTCTCCTGCCTCAGCCTCCCAAGTAGCTGGGATTACAGGCACCGGGTTTTCCTCTCTTTGAGATTAAAGCAGAAAGGATGTATCTCTAGGTCGCTGCCACTTAAATCACTGCCTGCAACAGCAAGGAACAGAGGCAGCTTCCAGAGCTGCTTCGCCTCAAACCTAGAAACCTGCTCTACCAGGCAGCTTCCTAAGCACTGCAGGGAAATTTCTGGGCAAAATCTGGAAGGTGAAGCAGAGGAGCAGGACAATTCACTGCTCACCAAAAGGCTGAAAGAGCCCTAACTTTCAAAGCAAAATTCCAGAACAAAATGCCATGAAAAGGGGCAAGCAATCAAGGCTCAGTTAAATCCATAAAGAGGAACATTTGGGTGAAAGCCAGTCACCTCGACCTTGCTAATCCTAAGCTGCATCAGTGCTGCCTCAATGCCCCCTGGAGCCCCAAGCTGTCCCTGTGCCTTTCCAAGTCCACCACCTAGCTAGGCACACATGAAAACCCGTCAAGGGGTCAGGGCTTGGCTGAGCCAGGGGTGCCTAAGAAGGAGCAGAAACTCCATTTCAGAGAAGAGTCGTAAGAACATCTAACCACTGACTCAGCAATTCTAAAGGACAGGCTGGGGAGAGGGCCTGGTGCAGGGGACAAGGTTCCTGGCTAGTGGTGCCACTTGGGAAGGGGGCCCCCAGGCAGAGACTCGTCGCCTTGGTTTCTCTTCAGCTGCAGGAATCAGAGGGCAGGTTCTAAGAGGATCAGCCTGTTGGCTGGCATCTTCCCCCTTTAATCTCTCTTGATATTCTGATCCTTTAATCCCAATGAGACAAGTGAAGGCAGTTTTGTGAATCTAAAGGGGTAAGGAAGACTGGCCTGCACAAGCCCCAAGTGAAGGGCGCTTTTCATGTTACAGAGTTCCTGTTGGCACAGCTGCTCTGCCCCCCGGGAAAGCAGCCAGACTCAGACGGGGCGGAGATAGGAGGAGTGCGGGGGTCAGGTCATTAAATCAGATTTTAAAAATCTCCAAGAAGACTGGGGCTCCAGCCTCCTCAGACCTACGATGATGTTTCTTGCTCTTGAGATTTGTTCGCTTGTCCCAAAGAACTAAGTCATTCAACTAAGGAAAACAGAGACTCCACCACTTTGGCACTCTGTGAGGGGGAGCCCACTGGGTGGGCCTGAAATACGATACGAAACATGTCACAAA
This sequence comes from Piliocolobus tephrosceles, assembly GCF_002776525.5. Taxonomy (NCBI): domain Eukaryota; kingdom Metazoa; phylum Chordata; class Mammalia; order Primates; family Cercopithecidae; genus Piliocolobus; species Piliocolobus tephrosceles. The sequence goes on from NC_045449.1 coordinate 1,365,735, forward strand.
CAACAGTGCAGCACTGGTCCCACCAACACGGCCCTGTCAGGCTGGGTACCAGAGGGAGAATGGTGCCACGAATCTCTGGAAACAAGAAGTAAAGCAGCCCGGCCGACCTGCGCCAGGAAGCACTGGTGGACATACGCACGTCACACAGCCAGGGCATTCTCGCTGTGCTGCGCAATGCCTGGACACTCAGTGTTAGACCAAAGGCTCTGGCCACCCAGAAGCTAATTCTGCCCCCAAAACACTGCTGCAGGCCATCGGAATGATTACACAGGCATGACCTTCTCTTTCTCTTTCTTCACTTTTCCCCCTAAATCAGAAAACTGCAAGGGCCTCAAGTCATGGCCTCCAATTTAGGAAGCGAATCCACCAGCCACATGGCGCTGAGCTGTTCCCATAGGAATTGTGAGTCAGGATGGGGTTATTGACAAAGACTCTGAGAAGGTTGATCAAGGCTGGGCGCAGTGGCTCACGCCTGTAATCCCAGCACTTTGGGAGGCCGAGGCGGGCGGATCACGAGGTCAGGAGATCGAGACCATCCTGGCTAACACGGGGAAACCCCAGCTCCACTAAAAATACAAAAAAATTAGCCAGGCGTGGTGGTGGGCACCTGTAGTCCCAGCTACTCGGGAGGCTGAGGCAGGAGAATGGCGTGAACCTGGGAGGCAGAGCTTGCAGTGAGCCAAGATCGCACCACTGCACTCCAGCCTGGGTGACACAGTGAGAGTCCATCTCAAAAAAAAAAAAAAAAGGTTGATCATGACTTGTTTCTTCTTCAGCCTTCCCCTCCAAGATTTTTCTAATCCTCTGAAACTAAGTTCTGCTTCAACCCTACCCAGGCCACATGGTACTTTCTCGTCAATGGTTTCCTGCTGAGAATGGGCTGACCACCGCCAGGCAGACAGCTGAATCCTGATCAGCATTCACTTCCCAAACTTCTGCTCAGACTTAGGCTCTGACTACCCAATTCCGCCCCACCACTTCCTCAAGGTTGCAGAAAAACCACCACAAGTGAAAACCCGCCAGTTGTGGACGCTGTCAAGGTGGAGGTCCCCCTTTCCTTCCAGTCTTGGCCCCACCATCAGCCATCAGTGTTAGGCCCTCCAGCCTCACTCCCAGAGCAGCCCCAGGGGCTCCAGGACAGCCTGGCCCTCCTTGGTCTGCAGCCCTTCATTCCATCAAGAAACTCCCCATCAAAGGATCCATTTCACCCCCATCAGCACGCCGAGGAAATCCCGAGTTCCTAACGATCGGGGTGGGATCATCCTGTACAGCAGAGAGGACATCACTGGACACCTCCCCAAGAGCTGAGTTTGAGGGTGAGGGACATGCTGGGCCTTCCTGCTTGGCCTTCTGGCTCGGAAAATCATTGCTTGCTATTTTTAATAAAGACAGCACAGGCTGGGTGAAGTGGCTGACGTCGGTAATCCCAGCACTCTGGGAGGCTGAGGCATGAGGACTGCTTGAGGCAAGACCAGCCTGGACAACACAGTGAGACCCTATCTCCACTATTTAAAAGAAATATTGTAAAATAAAAAAAATAAAGACAGCATGGCCAAAGCAGGTGGGTTAACAAGACCCTTTCCAAGCCAACACCTGTTAGCCCAGGCACCTGGTTCTCAGGCCCCAGGTACATCCCCAGTGCCTACAGGGATCAGAGCCACCTACCCAGTCATTCCCTCATTTTCCCAGATTCCCAGGTTCCCCAGTCTCGTTTCTCTTTTCTGCCCTTCCCAGAACCCCCAGATCATGGTCAGGGCCCACCTCTGGCCCCTCCCCAGATCCCCACAGCTCTTATCGGATATGTAGCCCACCCCTGGAGGCAATCCTCTAAAGGGCCAATGTCTGCCCACCCCTCTCGGCGGCCAACAAGCCTGGATGTGTCTCAGCTAAATGTGCTGCAGGCTCTGTTGGCCTGATTTCATTTTTCAAAGGTCCAGTTCATATATGGAACAGAGTGGAAGTTATCACAGGAGCTTCATGCTGACACTGCAGGAAAGAGAGACGAAGCCCAGTGACTGGAGGCACTATACTGGCTGATGAACCTCACCCAAACTCGAGTTTAACTGGAATCTGGGGTGGGGTGGGCTGCGCCAGGAGAGGAGAGAGGAAGAAGCTCAGGGAAAGAGTGAGACAAGGGAGGTTCCGTGACAGTTTTCTGTTGTCTAAGAGACTGACTCTGAGTCAGCATGGCCTATGAACCTTCTTACAGCAAATCCTGCTGCCAGATCCCCACATACAAGGATGTCAGACCCAGGAACTATAAAAGGACAGAGGGCAAGTCAAGCCTATTTCTTTTTTTTTTTTTGAGGCGGAGTCTCGCTCTGTCGCCCAGGCTGGAGTGCAGTGGCTGGCTGGACCTCAGCTCACTGCAAGCTCCGCCTCCCGGGTTCACGCCATTCTCCAGCCTCAGCCTCCCGAGTAGCTGGGACTACAGGCGCCCGCCACCTCGCCCGGCTAGTTTTTTGTATTTTTTAGTAGAGATGGGGTTTCCCCGTGTTAGCCAGGATGGTCTCGATCTCCTGACCTCGTGATCCGCCCATCTCGGCCTCCCAAAGTGCTGGGATTACAGGCTTGAGCCACCGCGCCCAGCCAAGTCAAGCCTATTTCTTATCCCTTGCCCTTTGTAAATGGAGGGTTCTGTGTCTTGGTCTTTCCAGCAGTCACCCATCGTGACTAGGGAGGGCCTCAAGAGATTTCCTGCCCTGTTGGTTTGCTGCACAACCAGAAAGAGCCATGCACACTTGCCAGCTGAGTCATGGAGGTCCCAGAAATGCATAGGTTTGATCCCATCAATAGTGTGTCCCCGCCTGGGTGCGGTGGCTCACACCTGGAATCCCAGCACTTTGGGAGGCTGAGGCGGGCGGATCACTTGAGGTCGGGAGTTCGAGACCAGCCTGGCCAACATGGTGAAAGCCCATCTCTATTAAAAATACAAAAATTAGTCAGGTGTGGTGGCACACACCTGTAATCCCAGCAACTTGGGAGGCTGAGGCAGGAGAATTGGTTGAACCCAGGAGGCAGAGGTTGCAGTGAGCCGAGATCACACCACTGCACTCCAGCCTGGGAGACAGAGTGAGACTCCGTCTCAAAAAAAAAAACAAAAACGTGTCCCTAAACATGCACAGCCCCAGCAGATAAAAGGGGCTGGTTTAGTCTCTACTCAAGAGTCATCCAGCATACTAACAGCTTGGGGCAGGTTGCACACAGTTGCCCAGATATTAAAATTAAGTGCCATTTTTCAACTGAAAGTGGCACCAGGAAAATTCACGTTGAAATCTTTATGTTAGAACAAATAAGAAAACTACATAAAGAGGATCACCACTCAGAGCCCAACTTAGCCAATGGTCACAAACAGTTACACACAACTACGGACTAGAAAGTAAAAGGACTTACCTCATCTACAGACACAGGCAGGATTACTCGACTATAAGAAAAGAAAAAGAGAGTATCAACTTTAGGCTGTGCAATCTGCTCGAGGCTCTTTAAAGCATCATCCTAAAACAGTCAGCATTCTATTGTGTAAGACACTAAACTCGGTGACGCGGTGA
>NC_045449.1:1369292-1378112 GCF_002776525.5 Piliocolobus tephrosceles
GTCAGCATTCTATTGTGTAAGACACTAAACTCGGTGACGCGGTGACCAACCCCCCCAGTCAGCATTCTATTGTGTAAGACACTAAACTCATGACGAAACCTCCCCCCGCCCCAGCAGAGAATGGCCCTCTGAGCACTCTGAGGACAGGACCCTCTGAGCCTCAGAAGCCTCCCAGTTAGAACCCTGCGATTCAGTCCAAAGCTGGCCTCCCCCAGCTACTTCCCAGGCCTCTGCCTCACGTACGGAACTGGACACATGGATGATTAACTTCACCCAAACTTGCCAACGAGTCATCCCCCAGCAGGACCTGCCAGTGAGTCTAGCAAGACAGGTTAACACAGGAGGACCTATCAAGGCGAGGATTCAGACCCAAAGAAGAGGCCCTGGGGACTTACATTGCTGTGGATCCAACCTCCCAACAACAGCCCTCCAGGGGAAAGGCCAGAAAGGGACCAAGCCCCTTGAAGCCTTAATCACCCTAAGAACACATACCAGGCACCTCTGCTCGGGGCTGGATATTACAATCCAAGATGCTACCACAAAGCCACCAAGAGGGCATTCAACTTATGTCCTAACCTCCAGGAGCTGTCCAAAGGAATCCCAATTTATCATTTCCTTTCCTTCTTCTCCAACTCAAGGACCACCAATTGCTGGAGATGCCACCAATGACCTGCTGGAGAAGCCACGGCCGGCAAAGTCTTCACCAGGGTCAGAACCCCACAGAGGTGCTAGGGCTAGCAGCACTTCTCCGGGTGCCTTGCATTTGAAATGCAGGCCAACAGCCAACTCCCAGTTCAAAGCTGTGAGGCGGGAGAGCTAAGACAAAAACTCTTGGTTTTACCCATACAAGTCAAGCCAGTTCCCAAGCTTAGATGCTCGGTCCTCAGACCCTTGCTGGAATCCTCTGAGTCCTTTTGTGTCTTGCATGTGTAGTGAAGCATTAGTGAAGCATGAGCTGCTGTGCACTTCCTCACGCAGTGGGTTCACTACTCAGGCTCCTTGCTCCAGGCTGGTAAACAGCTATTTTCTAGTTCCACAAAGCTCCTCCAGGAAGCAAGAAGGACACAGAGGACTCTGAGGAAAACATCACATTAAAGGCAAGGCACCAAGCATGAAAGTAGCAGGAAAAACAAAATGGGCTCCAAATCTTTACTGCCTGCTAACAACTCCCTTCCTCCAGAGCGACTCAAATAACGTAAATCCTCCAGTTTATTGGATGCTGCCACTGAGGCTCTCCTCCCATTAGACAAAGCCAGCGATGCAGAAAAATACTCCCGACTTGGAGGTCGGAATTTCCGCACCCTCGGAAGAAACTTCCTAGAAAACAATAAGCCTTTTATCTTCAAGAACAGCAGTCAAAATCACATCCAAGAGTTAGCAGAAATCAAATTAAATAGAATCCTGTTAGAAGTGTTGGAAAAACCAACAGGGGCAACCTGCAGACGCTGGGTGGGAACCAAATCTCACCCAAAAGAGAGTGACACGGGCCAATTCCTGACGGGACGTGCTAAGGCTGCTGACAGGACAGCTGCACGCTCAGACACTGCCCCCTTGCTCCTCAGGAACAAAACCACGTCGGCAGCGATCGGGTACAATTCCAAAGGACAGGGCCACAGAGGAACTGCCGGGCTGGGCCTGGAGCAGGGCTCACTCTAACGTGACCTTCACTCGCACCCTTTCCAGAGGCTGCAGCACTGCAGCCACAGCCAAGTGTCTCGGATGCCCCTGCTCCTCCCCCGGCCCCTGCCTCAGGGATGCACACCCACGGCACAAGTCGGGCAGGAAGGAAACGTACATGCCAGGCAGGCTCTGCATCTCTGGCACCTTGGACTTTTCCCTCGCAGGCTTCAAGGGGAGGAGAACAAAGAAGGGGGAAGGAATGCCTCTCTTCAAACCTCACTCAGATCTCTTCTGAAGGTCCCTTCCTTTCCCTGCCTGACCTTCATTTCAAAACCACAGATTTCTACAGATTCAAGGATTCATCTGGGAACAGAAAAACGAATCAGAAGGTGGGAAAAGCCTGTCAGTCTGGGCAATGAAGATTAAAACCCAAAGTGCATCACATTCTCCTGTTGGCATCCTAAAGTTCTTCCTCCTCACCACGAAAAACTCCGAACCCTGGCTGAATTCACATCAGACTGGATGCCAAGAAACAGAGTGGGTGAGGCCTCAAAATAATGTTCTTCAGATGAGGTGTTCAGCTGGGATGCCATGTCGGTCTCGGCTCCCTCTGTTACCCAAACTCCACTCTGTGCCCTAAATGTCCTAAGCACCTCCAAGGAGCCAGCATGGTGGGGATGGTCAAAGTGCCTTGGCTGACAAAGTGGAAGGAGCCCTGTGCACGCCTGCCTGGCTGCTGAGAGCACCCCATAAGTTGCTCCCTTTGGCCATCTCCCCCACTCCTGGGGCTTCTGGCCCTATGCTGCCCACTTGCCTTCCCTCCAGGAAAGCGGTTTCACTGTAAATTCTGTGCACACACGTGTGCACACACACGCACACACAGATACGTACACACACACATCCAATCTCTCCTCTTAGGGAGGAAAAATATCCCGTGATGTTTACTTGGAACCCTGAGCTTCTACAATGGGTCAGCTGGTACTTGAAAGATTTAGTACGCCAAACATCTCCACCCGTCCCCCAGTCCCCAGGATTTCAGGAGCAAACCCGTCATCTTGCAACTCCTTCCAGATGTCACCAGTTTCCCACGTACCCCTCTTCACTACTCAAGAACTCCCCACCCGCTTCACCATCTCTCCCCAGTTCACAGCTTCATGGACCCCTCAATTCCTCAAAGAATTTCCCTCTTTGCACCAAGACTGAGAATTCCCTAGAAACCAGCTGGCCCTGCACTGGTCTCCCCCACCTCCAACAACAGGTATACTCATCCACAAACATACTCTCTTTCGGGGCCAGCCTCGACCCTGGTAACTTCCTGGTCTTCTACCCAACATTTTCTGGCCTCCTCGCCCAAGTGTCCCCAAAGTCCCAAGCAGTCATCCCAAGCTTGTTCCAAAAGCCTCCTCTTCTGCACCCGCTGCTTGAGCACCACGGTCACTCGGACTCCCATCTCAGTCCCTTCTGCTTTATCTCCTCTGACCTTTCCCCTGTCGCCCGAGCAGGGCCCTGACTTCCTAGTCCTCCTCCTGTGTCCACTTACCACCATCCCTCACCCGATGCCTAAGACGGCCGCTCCTCCCCATCCCCATCCCAACTCCATCCCGGAGCCTCTGACCCACCCACCCGGCTCTCCGTGTGGACTGTTCGGCCCTCCACCCCTCCTCACCGCCGGGAGGCCCTGCCTGCCCCGGTGCGCCTCTTCCTCGGCACCGCCTACAGTCCCGGCTGAGCCCGGGCCCTCGGCCCGCGCAGGGGGACCCCACAGCCCGCCCAGCGCTCGGCGTACCCTCGGCCTCCCCCAGTCCCGGGCTGGCGCTCCCTGCCCTGACCCCGTCTCGGGCCCGGCCTGGCCCTCGCTATCCCCGGCCTCTCCCCGGGTCCACTTGGGCCTCCAAGCCCCCTGGGCCGCCTCAGGAGCCGTCCGCCCCGGTCGCTCCTCCGTGCCCGTGGGCCTCTCCGTGCCCCGGCCGCCCGTCCATGCTCCGTGGGCCCCGGCTCAGATGCCGAACGCCCCGGCCGCCCCTCCATGCCCCGGTTGCTCCTCCACGTCCCGGCCGCCCCTCCGTGCCCCGTGGGCCCCGCCTCAGGTGCCGCCCGCCCCGGATCCCCTCCGACCCCGCTGGGCCCGCACAGGCGCCCCCCGTCCCTGCCGCCCCTCCGTCCATCCGGGCCCTGCGTCCCCAGCCGCGCCGTCGCCCCGGCGGTGGTCCCCACCCTCCCTCCTCCCCGCTTCCGCACGGCCGCCGGACACTCACTACTCCTTGAGCAGCACCATGTCGCTTCGCGGCTCGGTGGCTGCCCGCGGCCCGCCCGGCCTCCCGCCCGCTGCCCGCCGGCCGCTCTCCCCGTGGCCCGGCCCGGCCCGGCTGCCTGTGCGCCTTCGTCGTGGTCTGCTCCGTCCCCGCCGCCCTCGCCGCGGTCGCCGCGCCGGCTCCTGCCGCCCCGGCCTCGTCGCCTCTCCCGCCGCTGCCGACGCCGCCCGGAGCTCCGGTTCCGCAGCGCCGCGCGGGGGCGGGGCGTCTCTGCGGCAACCAGAGCGTCACACGCCGCGGTGCGCGCTGACGTCACGTGGGGCGGAGTCTTCCCGGGACCGCCCTCCCGTCCTTAAATGGGCCGCGGCGCCGGCGTCGGTTCCGAGGTGGGGCCCCTTGGCGAGGGCCAGACCCGGCAGGAGGCGGAGCAGACTCCGGGGTGTCCGTCAGCGCCCTCGGTGTGAACCGCCACGGATGCACGCTGGTGCTGGCTAAGGAGCCTCCCCGGTTGAGGGAATTGAGACTCAGGAAAAGGTTGTGTCAAAAAATATTAATAGCGCGCGCGGTGGCTGACGCCTGTAATCCCAGCAGTTTGGGAGGCTGGGGCAGGTGGATCACCTGGGTCAGGAGCTCGAGACCAGCCTGACCAACATGGTGAAACCCCGTCTGTACTAAAAGCACAAAAATTAGCCGGGCGTAGTGTTGGGCGCCTGTAATCCCAGCTACTCGGGAGGCTGAAGCAGGAGAATGGCGTGAACCCAGACGGCAGAGCTTACAGTGAGCTGAGATCGCGCCACTGCACTCCAGCCTGGGCGACAGAGCGAGACTCTGTCCCAGAAAAAAAAAAACAAAAACAAATGCATAATGCCATTGTCATACTTAACAAAATTAATAATGCTTTCCTGATGCTGTCTCATCCCCAGTTCATATGCTAATTTCCCTGCTAATCTAAAAAAATGCTATAGTTTCCTTTAGAGAAGTTCAGTATCCAGGCAAGGTCCATGTATTTTATTTTTCATATTTTATTTTGAGTTATGTTTTTTCCACCTTTTCCAATAGCAAGTTTGCTGCAGGTGTCCATGGGGGTTAGAGGCAGGGATCACACCACTGTCCAGCGGTGCCCCGCTGTGAACCAACAGTCCGGCCCAGGAGACAGACTCCCACTGTCCTGGAGTCCCAGGCCTCCACTTCCTACCTCTGTGACCTTATGCAAGTGACTTCATCTCTCTGTGTCTCACCGTCTTCACTTGGGAAACAGGGAACATGCCAGTACCCGTGTCATGGGGCTGCTGAGCCTCCTTGGATGAGGCAATGGAAATAAAGCAGCTTTGTGCAGTGAGTGGCATATTTTGTTATTATTATTATTATTATTATTATTATTATTATTATTATTATTAAGAAAAGGGTATTGTGAACAAGGAGGGATGGACACTCCTGCCCCTCAAAACTACCTCTAGGCTGGTCATGGTACCGCACACCTGTAATCCCAGCACTTTGGGAGGCCGAGGTGGGGGGATCACCTGAGGTCAGGAGTTCGAGACCAGCCTGGCCAACATGGAGAAACCCCGTGTCTATTAAAAATACACAAATTAGCCAGGCATGGTGTTGTGCGCCGGTAGTCCCAGCTCCTCGGGAGGCTGAGGCAGGAGAATCCTTTGATCCTGGGATGCAGAGGTTGCAGTGAGCCGAGATCCCACTACCGCACTCCAGCCTGGGGGATAGAGTAAGACTCTGTCTCAAAAAAAAAAAAAAAACAAAACAAAAAAACCTACTTCTGCGTTTCTCCACGCTCCAGGCTTAACAGAGGATAGAAACAAGCAGCTTTCCAGTGCCATGGATCTCTCTGTCTCTCTCTGTCTCTCTCTGTCTCTGCCTCACTCCCTCTTTCTGTCCTCTCTCTGTCTGTCAAGCTCCCTCTCTCTTCCTGTCTCTCCTGTCCCTTTTGTATCTGTCTGTCTCCCGCTTGTGTCTCTCTGTCTGTCCCAGGCTGTCTCTCTCTGGACCTCTGTCTCCCTGTCTCATTCTCTCTCTGTTCTCTGTCCCTCCCTCCACACCTCTGTCTCCCTTTTTTGTTTTTGTTTTTGTTTTTGTTTTTGAGACTGAGTCTCGCTCTGTCTCCCGGGCTGGAGTGCAGTGGCGCGATCTCGGCTCACTGCAAGCTCCGCCTCCCGGGTTCACGCCATTCTCCTGCCTCAGCCTCCGGAGTAGCTGGGACTACAGGCGCCCGCCACCTCGCCCGGCTAATTTTTTGTATTTTTAGTAGAGACGGGGTTTCACCGTGGTCTCGATCTCCTGACCTTGTGATCCGCCCGCCTCGGCCTCCCAAAGTGCTGGGATTACAGGCGTGAGCCACCGCGCCCGGCCTTTTTTTTTTTTTTTGAGACGGAGTCTCGCTCTGTCGCCCAGGCTGGAGTGCAGTGGCCAGATCTCAGCTCACTACAAGCTCCGCCTCCCGGGTTTATGCCATTCTCCTGCCTCAGCCTCCCGAGTAGCTGGGACTACAGACGCCCGCCACCTCGCCCGGCTAGTTTTTTTTTATGTATTTTATTTTATTTTTTTTTAGTAGAGACGGGGTTTCACCGTGTTAGCCAGGATAGTCTCGATCTGCTGACCTCGTGATCCATCCGTCTCGGCCTCCTAAAGTGCTGGGATTACAGGCTTAAGCCACCGTGCCCGGCCTCTGTCTCCCTTTAAGACTGCTGTCTCACCTCTGTGGGCTCTTTGCACTTCTGCCTCGCTTTACCTCCCTTCCTGTCTCTCCTCTTTGGGCCTTTCCCTCCCCGTCTCTCCCACTTCCTGTGGTCTCAGTCTTTGTTTTTCTCTTTTTTTGAGACAGAGTCTCGCTCTGTTGCCCATGCTGGAGTGCAGTGGTGCGATCTCAGCTCAACGCAACCTTCATCTCCCAGGGTTCAAGTGATTCTCTTGCCTCAGCCTCCCAAGTAGCTGGGATTACAGGCACCCACCACTACGCCCAGCTAATTTTTGCATTTTTTGTAGCGATGGGGTTTCACCATGTTAGCCAAGATGGTCTCAATCTCCTGACCTTGTGATCCTCCCGCCTCGGCCTCCCAAAGTGCTGGGATTACAGGCATGAGCCACTGTGCCTGGCCAATGTTTTTTTTTTGTAGAGACAACGTCTCATCATGTTGCCCAGGCTGGTTTCAACCTCCTGGGTCCAAACGATCCTCCTGGCTTGGCCTCCCAAATTGCTGGGATTATAGATGTGAGCCACAAGGCCCTGTATTTCCTCTTATCTTTGCAGCTATCTCCTTTCCCCTGTGTCTGCTGTCTGTGTTCTGTTGCAGTCTGTTTCTCTCTCTCCTCCTCTCTCTCACTCCTACGTCTTTGTTGTTTTCTTGTTTTTTTTTTTGTTTTTTTTTTTTTTTGAGACGGAGTCTTGCTCTGCCGCCCAGGTTGGAGTGCAGTGGCTGGATCTCAGCTCACTGCAAGCTCCGCCTCCCGGGTTTACGCCATTCTCCTGCCTCAGCCTCCCCAGTAGCTGGGACTACAGGCGCCCGCCTCGTCACCCGGCTAGTTTTTTGTATTTTTTAGTAGAGACGGGGTTTCACCGTATTAGCCAGGATGGTCTCAATCTCCTGACCTCGTGATCCGCCCGTCTCGGCCTCCCAAAGTGCTGGGATTACAGGCTTGAGCCACCGCGCCCGGCCTGTTTTCTTGTTTTTTGATACGGAGTTTCACTCTTGTTCCCCAGGCTGGAGTGCAATGGTGCGATATCGGCTCACTGCAAATTCTGCCTTCCAGGTTCAAGCGATTCTCCTGCCTCAGCCTCCCAAGTAACTGGGATTACAAGCACCTGCCACCACGCCTGGATAATTTTTGTGTATTTTTAGTAGAGATGGGATTTCACCATGTTGGCCAGGCTGGCCTCTAACTCCTGGACTGCAGTGATCTGCCCACTTCAGCCTCCCAAACTGCTGGGATTACAGGCATGAGCCAACACGCCCGGCCTCTCTTTCATCTTTGTGTCTGTGGATCCCACGGTTCCAGTCCCCAGCGTGGTTTCTCCTGGCTGGTTGGCCCTTGTTACTGCGTCGGTTATTGCCAGCCCTGTAACCCATCTCTGGGTGTCTTGGGGAGACTGTATTTCACTGTTTCCATCTTCTGTTCTGCTCTTCTCCCAGCCTCTGTCTTAGTCTACTTTAGCCTCTTTTCTGTTTATTTCTGTCTCTATCTCTCTCTCTTGTTAAACTTCATCCCCCAAATATTTATTGAGCAGCTATTCCATGCCAGGCACGATTCTAGGCACTGGGGGTAGAGTGGGGACCAAGACAGAGCATACGCCAGCCTTCGAAAAATGTTTTTTTCTAGTGGAGGGACAGACAGCAGGCAAAACAGAGAAGCACGTGACCCTGGCTGCCCGGCTCATCCCATGGGGCAGGGAAGTGTTGGCCAGGCCAATATGGACGACATAGGGAGACCACATCTCTACAAAAAAACATTTTTTTAAATTAGCCGGGTGTGGCCAGGCACAGTGGCTCACACCTGTAATCCCAGCACTTTGGGAGGCCAACGCAGGCAGATCACGAGGTCAGGAAATCGAGACCATCCTGGCTAACACAGTGAAACCCCATCTCTACTACAAATACAAAAAAATTAGCCGGGCATGGTGGCAGGCACCTGTAATCCCAGCTACTCAGGAGGCTGAGGGCAGGAGAACACTGTGAACCCAGGAGGCAGAGCTTGCAGTGAGTCGAGATCGCACCACTGCACTCCAGCCTGGGCGACAGAAAAAAAATTAGCCAGGCGTGGTGGCGTGCACCTGTAGTCCCAGCTACTCAGGAGGCTGAGGTGGGAGGGTCATCTGAGCCTGGGAGTTCTAGGTAGGGTAAGCTATGATCATGCCACTGCACCCCAGACTGAGCGACAGAGTGAGACTCTGACTCAAAAAAAAAAAAAAACAGGCCGGGCGCGGTGGCTCAAGCCTGTA
>NC_045449.1:1388112-1399967 GCF_002776525.5 Piliocolobus tephrosceles
CTGTACTCCAGCCTGGGTGACAGAGTGAGACTCCATCTCAAAAAAAACAAAAAAAATTAGCTGGGCATGGTGTCTCACACCTGTAGTCCCAGCTACTTGCGATGCTGAGGCAAGAGAATTGCTTGAACCCAGGAGGCGGAGCTTGCAGTGAGCAGAGATTGCGCCACTGCACTCCAGCCTGGGCAACAGAGCGAGACTCCGTCTCAAAAAAAAAAAAAAGAAAAAAGAAAAAAGAAAAAGAAAACTAGAATAACCACTAATATCACAAAACAAATGTTCTCAGGAGTGGACATGTTGATCTAGTTCTCTTGTTTTTTTTTTGAGACAGAGTGTCTCGCTCTGTTGCCCAGGTTGGAGTGCAATGGTGTGATCTCAACTCACCGCAACCTCCGTCTCCCGGGTTCAAGCGATTCTCCTGCCTCAGCCTCTCGAGCAGCTGGGATTACAGACGCACACCACCACGCCTGATTAATTTTGTATTTTTAGCAGAGACGGGGTTTATCCATGTTGGTAAGGATGGTCTCGAATTCCTGACCTCAGGTGATCTACCCGCCTCGGCCTCCCAAAGTGCTGGGATTATAGGCGTGAGCCATCGCGCCCAGCCTTTTTTTAAGTATTTGAGTGAACTAAAGCCTAGGAGATGTGTGTTCCAGGCACCCAAGCTGTTAATGAGGAGATTGAATGTGGCCTGGACCTGCCCTTTCCTCTCCTTCTTTCATCCCCCTCCCCACTGCCCACATCCTGAACTGCTCTGAGCCTGCAGCTCTCCTGGGCTCCCCCTATGTCCTGAACACAGCGGGAATCTTCAGGGTTGTGGAAGGGCGTAGGGATGGAAAGCGACCAGGATTCGCCTGTTTGGCTGGGAAAATCGGTAGAGGAGGGTGGCTCACACTTCTCAGGTGTCTGCACAAGCCCGGTTTGTTTGGGGGTGGGGGAGTAAGGTCTTTTCCTGGCCCACTGTCCCTCCCGAGTCAGCAGTCCCCCAGAGAGACGAAGAGCAGCTGGGCACGGCTGGAGCTGGTCGGTGGCAGAGAATCTTGTCCTGCCTTTTCTTCTCAAGCTCAAAATAGGCACATGCAGCTATTAACTGATATGCTAGAAGGGGCATCCCTTACCAGGAGGAAAATGGATTTATTGCTTTATAAAAAAGAAGTCTGATAAAACTGAAGAGAAAAATAACTAAAAATCCAAACATCAACTCACCCCTCTAAGCACGCCCAGGAGGTCTCAAGACACACTTCTGGGGGCGGTCAAGGTGGGCGGGTTGGTGGGCCAGGCGGACAGGCCTCCCCCGGCATCAGCTCCAGAGTCCCTGCGCAGCCTGCCAGCAGGGGGTGCTGTGGGCCTGTGGCCTTGGACAAGCTCCTGGCCCCGCGCCAGGATGGCTCCTGGGCGCTGGCCCAGCCTGCAGGCCTGGCGGCTCCTGCCTGGTCAGTGGGCATGAGGGCTAACTCCTAGAGCCCACCCCGACCCCATACACCCCTTGGACCCACCCACGTCCCCACCCTGACCTGCACCTCCGTGTCTGCTGGCCACAGCCTTGCGTCCACCCCCACAAAAGCAGCTGTGTGTATGTAGGGGGTGCCCTGGCGGCGGTCCTCAAATTGCCTTCAGGTGGCAGACAGGAACGAGGGTGGCAGTGGAAACATGTCCCCGGCGTAAGCCCTGTGGGAGGAGGCAAGGAGCCACTGGCGACCCTTGTCCACCCAGCCCACTAAACCCTCTCCAGGGTGTAAGCCAGGTGGGGCTTCTCCACCGGCCTCAAGGGGTGGACGGGCCCTGCACAGGCGACAGAGGGCTGGAATTACAAAGGAGTTAGCACCAACAACAGGAAGCGGGTCCTTCCTTCCTCAGGCAGCCTCAGACTGGCCAGGGAGGGGGTGAGGGGCCAGGCGCGGGCGAGACAGTGCAAGCCTTTGTCCTCAGGCAGGTGTGGCCGTGGGCATGCAGCCGAGGGGCAGGTGGCAGGCAGTGGATGGCAGCCCCCTCTGCTTTGGCACGAGGCAGAATCCAGACACTGGCGGGAGAACGCCTGCCTGCCGGGTGTTCCTGGCTCCTCCTGCAGGCACCACAGAGACCCCAGGCCCTGGGTCCCTGGAGGAGGCGGCAGAGCAAAGTCAGGGCAGTCCCTGCGTTCGGCATCAAAACACTCGCATGTCCCAGGCCCTCTCCCGTCCTTCCACCACAGAGCTCCGAGGCAGGGCCCCGGGAGGGAGCGTGAACTCCAGCACGGAGATGGCGAGGGTCCTGGGGGTGCGGGGGGTACTCTGGAGGGGCAGGACAGGGGTCAGTCACTGAAGCACAGGCAGGAGACCGCAGTTCCGAGGCGGCAGCCGCTACACGAAGGCCTCCTGGTTGGACGAGCCGTTGATCTTGAGGAACAGTTTGTCGTCCTCCTGCCTCTGCTGCAGCTGCCGCTCCAGCTGGCGCCGGTAGCAGATCAGGTAGAGCGGGAGGCAGAAGCCCAGCAGGCTGAGGACGAGCAGCCCCACATTCACCTGGGGAGGCAGGGAGGCCGTGCATCACAGGGCGTGGCGGTGGGCTGAGGCTGCAGACCCACCCTCCTCCGGGTTTGGGAAAGGGGAGGTCACGGGGTGGAGCGGGAACGAAACGGGAAGGCCCACGAGGTCCCAGGGTCATTCCGTATTCCAGCGTCCCAATGCCCAGCTCTTCACAGGCCACGTGGCCATCCTCGGGGCCTAGGCCCCCAGGGAACACGGGCTGATCTGAACCTTCGGGCTTGGAACAAGTTCCTGGTACCTGGTGAGGAATCCTGGCCCTCGCAGGGGTGGGGCAGGGACAGGAACTCTGTTTTTTTGGTTGGTTTTTTTGTTTGTTTTTTCGAGATGAAGTCTCGCTCTGTTGTCATCCAGGCTGGAGTGCGGTGGCGCAATCTCGGCTCACTGCAATCTCCGCCTCCTGGGTTCAAGTGATTCTCCTGTCTTAGCCTCTCGAGTAGCTGGGACTACAGGCACCTGCCACTACACCTGGCTAATTTTTGTATTTTTAGTAGAGACCTGGTTTCACCATGTTGGCCGGGCTGGTCTTGAACTCCTGACCTCAAATGATCCTCCCGCCTCGGCCTCTCTAAGTGCTGGGATGACAGGCGTGAACCACCGCGCCCGGCCCAGGAACTCTGTTCTGTTTACCCCCCAGTCAGGTCCAGAGAGGACACATTCCTTCTCCTGCCCAGCCGCCATTCACAAAGGGACTCTTTTTTTTTTTTTTTTTTTTGAGACGGAGTCTCGCTCTGTCGCCCGGGCTGGAGTGCAGTGGCCGGATCTCAGCTCGCTGCAAGCTCCGCCTCCCGGGTTTACGCCATTCTCCTGCCTCAGCCTCCCGAGCAGCTGGGACTACAGGCTCCCGCCACCTCGCCCGGCTAGTTTTTTGTATTTTTTAGTAGAGACGGGGTTTCACCGGGTTAGCCAGGATGGTCTCGATCTCCTGACCTCGTGATCCGCCCGTCTCGGCCTCCCAAAGTGCTGGGATTACAGGCTTGAGCCACCGCGCCCGGCCTGGGACTCTTAACCGGTCCTAACCAACACTCCCAAATCGCCTGTCCTCAGGGCCCAGAAGCCCCCCAACTGGTACCTTGCAGCTTGCAGTTAGCAGAAGGGGGCAGGTACCCATGACCCACCATCCCCTGACCCCTCTTACCCACAGAGGGTCTCCCTGGAGGGGACCCATCATGGCCAGGAACAGCGGCTGCTGCAGGAGGGCGAAGAGCGCGCTGATCAGAGACTGCAGTCCTGTGAGGCTGCCGAACTGGGTGGAGGGGTACCTGCCGGGCAAGCGACAGCTCACAGCCATCCTCCCTCCTGGGCTCTGCTTGGCCCCAGGTGTCTGGTGACCCCGGGCTGCACCGTTGGTGCCAGAGAAGGGTGGGGTGCCAGCCCTTGATTCCTTCCTGCTGGACAGTTTTTTTTTTTTTTTTTTTTTTCGAGATGGAGTCTTGCACTGATGCCGAGGCTGGAGGGCAGTGGTGTGATCTCGGCTCACTGCAAGCTCCGCCTCCCTGGTTCAAACAATTTTCCTGCCTCGGCCTCCCTAGTAGCTAGGACTACAGGCGCCCGCCACGACACCCGGCTAATTTTTTGTATTTTTAGTAGAGACAGGGTTTCACTATGTTGGCCAGGCTAGTCTCGAACTCCTGACCTCGTGATCTGCCTGCCTTGGCCTCTCAAAGTGCTGGGATTACAGGCACGAGCCACCGCACCCAGCCCTGCTGGGCAGTTCTGCCGTGTTTCTCTTTGGGACCAGCCCCAGGCCCCAGACTCTGGGGAGGGCCCACCCCACTCAGCTGTGCCTGGGGCCTCTGGGTGCCTGGCTGAGCTGAGTGGAAAGCGTGGTGCCAGCAGGGACCTGCGGTTTGGGAAACAGGCCCAGAGAGGAGCGTGGAGGCTGGGCTTGGCTCCTCAGTGCCCTCGTCCAGAGGAGCATTGAGTAATCACGGAAACTCAGCACCACAGATCCTGCCCCCTCCCTCAGACCCTGCCAGGGCAGCCACAGCTTCCTCCAGGCCTGGGGAGGGGCAGGCGGAGGGCAAGCGGAGCTGGGATGGCCCCAGGGGCTGTTACAGGAATTGGGAGAGAGTTCCGGGCTAAATCTTAGCACACGTCAGGCTCTGCTGGTGCAGAGGTGGGAAAGGAGTCCCAGCAAGGAGTGAACTGGACCCACGTCAGAGACTGTGAGCTGGTGGTGTTTGAGTTTCAGTTTTGGGGTCAAGGCCTGAACCAGAAAAGGAGGAACCACTGTGGTTCCTTATGTTTCTAGGGCTTCTTGGAAAAAGATACAGGTTTCATTTTAACCAGGGCTGGAGAAAGCTATGGCCAGAACTGGGCGCACTGAGGCTCTGGATGGAGCCCATCTGGTGCATTCTGGACTCAATGACCCCTGTTGCTGCCCGTGATGAGGGCCATTTGAACTTCAGCATTTAGTTTCAGGCAGCCAGAACCTACCCGTCCTTCCCAGTGAGCAGCCAGGGCCAGCCCCAGGACTCGGCTGTAGTGGCCCCTGAGGCCATAACGAGCTGCACAGGTGCCTGACCATGGCTGGGGGAACTGACTTCGTGTTGAATGCCAAGGCTTGTGGGCACCCAACTGTCTGCCCACTGACCCGCTTCCCACAAGACATGGCCTTTCCCTGACACACCCAGCAGAAACCCTGGTTACCTGTCCCCTGATGCAGGAAGATGACCCCTTCTGGGAAAGGCTGACCCTGCCTCAGAGTCTCAGTCCCACCAGCAACCTCCCCCGGCCATTCCCACACCCTCGTCCACCAGGCCACCTGCAGCTTCCAGGACTTACACGGCGGCGTACAGGCCCCCGACAGCGGAGTGGATGAAGCCTCGCACGATTGTATGCAGGATGAAGGAGAGGATCTGGGGGAGGGAAAGGAGGCTGTGAGCAGAAGGCCTTAAGGGACACTCACCTCAGCCCCCACCCTCCAATTCCTGGGGGCCCTCACCCCAGGGGCAGTGTCAGCTTAGAGTTAGATCAACCCCTCCTCCAGAACCAATCGTGAATTTCCAGAAATTTTGCAAAAGCCAGTCGTTGACACAGTCGTTTTTTGTTTGTTTTGTTTTGTTTTGAGAAGAAGTCTTGCTCTGTCACCCAGGCTGAAGTGCGGTGATGTGATCTCGGCTCACCGCAAGCTCTGCCTCCCAGTTTCAAGCGATTCTCCTGCCTCAGCCTCCCGAGTAGCTGGGATGACAGGCCCACGCCACCACGTCCGGCTAATTTTTGTAGTTTTTAAGTAGAGACAGGGTTTCACCATGTTGGCCCAGCTGGTCTCAAACTCATGACCTTGTGATCCGCCTGCCTCAGCCTCCCAAAGTGCTGGGACACTGCGCCTGGCCTAACACAGTCATTATTAAAAATTAAATTATAGGCTGGGCAAGGTGGCTCACGCCTGTAATCCCAGCACTTTGGAAGGCCAAGGAGGTGGATCACCTGAAGTCAGGAGTTCGAAACCAGCCTGGCCAACATGGCGAAACACTGTCTCTACTAAAACCACAAAAAATTAGCTAGGCGTGGTGGCAGGCACCTGTAATCTCAGCTACTTGGGAAGTTGAGGCAGGAGAATCGCTTGAACCAAGACGTGGAGGTTGCAGTGAGCTGAGATCACGGCATTGCACTCCAGCCTGGGTGACAGAGCGAGACTCTGTCTCAAAAAACAAATAATAATAAAAAATAATAAAAATTACATTATAAGCCAAGAGCAGTGGCTCACACCTGTAATCCCAGCACTTTAGGAGGCCGAGACGGGTGGATCATTTGAGGTCAGGAGTTCGAGATCAGCCTGGCCAACACGGTGAAACCCCCTCTCTACTAAAAATACAAAAATTAGCCGGGTGTGGTGGTGGACACCTGTAATCCCAGCTACTCGGGAGGCTGAGGCAGGAGAATCGCTTGAACCCAGGAGGTGGAAGTTGTGGTGAGCTGAGATCACGCCACTGCACTCCAGCCTGGACAACAGAGATAGACTCTGTCTCAAAACAAACAAACCAAAAAAAAAAAAAAAAATTAAATTACACAAATTTATGACTAAATAAATTATATTAAAATAAAGGTAACAAATATTCAAAACTCTGAAAACTCATCACTTCTTGCCCTGGTGCGATGGCTCATGCCTATAATCCCCATACTTTGGGAGACCTGGGAGGATCGCTTGAGCCCGGGAGTTCCAGACCATTTGGTTTTGTTTTGAGATAGAGTCTCACTCTATACCCCAGGCTGGAGTACAGTGGTGTGATCTTGGCTCATTGCAACCTCCATCTCCTGGGTTCAAACGATTCTCCTGCCTCAGCCTCCCGAGTAGCTGGGATTACAGGCGCCCACCAACACGCCCGGCTAATTTTTTTTTTTTTTTTTTGAGACAAGGTCTCACTCCAGTTACCCAGACTGGAGTCTGGAGTGCACTGATGCAATCTCAGTTCACTGCAGCCTCAACTTCCCGGGGTGCAGTGAGTGAGCCGAGATTCTCCCACCTCAGCCTCCTGAGTAGCTGGGACTACAGGTGCACGTCCCAACACCTGGCTAATTTTTATTTTTAGTAGAGACAGGGTGTCGCCATATTGTCCAGGCTGGTCCCTAGTAAAGTTCTGTCGCTGTCTGTGGGAGGGTCCCTGCCCAGGAAGGCTGCTGCTGGCAGGCTTTGCAAGCTCTGAGAGGCACTTTTTAACGATCCCTGTCCGGCACAAGAGCCGTCCTCTCGGCCACCAGGTCCCTGTGGTTGCCTTGTCTTCTGTACACAGCCCTGCCATCCCGCTCAGCAGCCAGGACCTGTTCCCAGGAATGGGGGCGGTGGAGGGGCAGGGACTGCTCTCTGCCGTGTTGAAAGAGGGCTGTGCCCAGTGTGGGAGCACGCACACACACGCACACACAGACGCTGTGCAGGCCTCTCCACCTCAAATGCCTTGTTGCCTTTTTACAACTTTTCTTTCAGCAAGAACTACATAAAACAAACAGGTGACTGTCCCCACTGAGCACCGCCCCTTGATTGGACAAGGTGGTTAGGGCAAAGGTCTGCCAGTCTTGCAGAGAAAGCAGCCCAGGAGGCCAGGGAGGGGCCGGAGGGATGCAGCAGCCCCCGGGGCCGGCACGAATGTTCCACGGCCCACTGCGCTCTGCACACCCAGTGTCAGCACGCACACACAAAGGTTCCCATGGCACACCTGGGTGTTCAGAGTGCCTCGAGGCCACCTGTAAAAAGGGAGGGACTCTTACTTCCCTCCTGGACTTGACCCAAGATACCATCTGGACTCAGGTTACACCTCTCTGGAAGCAAAAGCATCCCTTGTGTCCCTCCACCATTTGTATATTTAGGGATTTGGCCAAAACCTACTGCTGGACCATTTTCACAGACCAATGGGTGGAGCCAGGCAGGTGACAAGGTCCACCTTACTCAAAATCTCTGTCAAAAATCAGGTTTCAGAAGCCTCAAAAGTTTGGCAAAGACATTCAGATTTTTTTTTTTTTTTTGAGACAGAGTCTCACTCGGTCGCCCAGGCTGGAGCGCAGTGGTGCAATCTCTGCTCACTGCAAGTTCTGCCTCCTGGGTTCACACCATTCTCCTGCCTCAGCCTCACGAGGAGCTGGGACTACAGGCGCCCGTCATCTCGCCTGGCTAGTTTTTATAATTTTTAGTAGAGATGGGGTTTCACCGTGTTAGCCAGGATGGTCTCGATCTCCTGACCTTGTGATCCGCCTGTCTCGGCCTCCCAAAGTGCTGGGATTACAGGCTTGAGCCACTACGCCCGGCCTTTCTTTCTTTTTTTTTTTTTTTTGAGACAGTCTCGCTCTGTCATCCAGGCTGGAGGGCAATGGCGCGATCTCAGCTCACTGCAACCTCCGCCTCCCGGGTTCAAGTGATTCTTCTGCCTCAGCCTCCCAAGTTGCTGGGATTACAGGAGCGCGCCACCACGCCCGGCTAATTTTTGTATTTTTTGTAGAGACGGGGTTTCACCAAGTTGCCCAGGCTGGTCTCAAACTCCTGAGCTCAGGCAATCCACCTGCCTCTGCCTACCAAAGTGCTGGGATTACAGGCATGAGCCACCGCACCCTGCCTGGAATGAAGCTTTTGAATCCAGATACGAAGCCACCACAAGGTCTTCCTCCACTCTGTTCAGTGTAGAAACCCCGTGAGACTCTGGTGACAGGGGAGCAGATGTTCCCACCAACACCACAGATTGGCCAGACCTCTTTGGATGTCACATTCCAGCTGTTTGAGCTGATGCAAAACAAGTAACCATACTGTGACCCCACACACTTCCAGGAAATGGCATGATGGTGGTATCCATGGTTAAGAAAGATGACCCCAGGCCGGGCGCGGTGGCTCAAGCCTGTAATCCCAGCACTTTGGGAGGCCGAGACGGGTGGATCACGAGGTCAGGAGATCGAGACCATCCTGGCTAACACGGTGAAACCCCATCTCTACTAAAAAATACAAAAAACTAGCCAGGCGAGGTGGCGGGAGCCTGTAGTCCCAGCTCCTCGGGAGGCTGAGGCAGGAGAATGGTGTGAACCCGGGAGGCGGAGCTTGCAGTGAGCCGAGATCCAGCCACTGCACTCCAGCCTGGGCGACAGAGTGAGACTCCGTCTCAAAAAAAAAAAAAAAAAAAAAGATGACCCCAAAACTAAGATCGACATGCCTTCCTGGGGAGGAGTCCCCTTTGCAGAAGATAATCCAGGTGTCCAGCTCACCCCAGCAGCAAGCACAGAGTCTGGCAGGGAATGGGCCCTCCGCAGAGGACAAAGGGCTGCTGGGCTGCTCGGTTGAATGGAATGAATGAAAGTCACCATCTGAGCCGGGTGGTGCCCCACACCTGTAATCTCAGAATTTTGGGAGACCGAGGCGGGTGGATCACCTGAGGTCAGGAGTTCGAGACTAGCCTGGCCAACACAGCAACACCCCGTCTCCACTGAAAATACAAAAATTAGCTGGATGTGGTGGTGCACACCTGTAATCCCAGCTACTCAGGAGGCTGAGGCAGGAGAATCGCTTGAAGCCAAGAGGCGGAGGTTACAGTGAGCCGAGACCGCACCACTGCTCTCCAGCCTGGGCGACAGAGTTTGACTCTGTCTCAAAAAAAAAAAAAAAGAAAGTCACCACGCGCTTTGTTGACGGCTTCCATGAAACATTACACACTTTGGAGCCTTTACATGTCCCTTCTTACTGCCTCACGTCCCACCGGCCTCTCTTACTCCCCACACCCACCTGGAGAGGCAGGTTGGGAATGAGGCAGGTCACCCCAAAGCCCACAAGCAGCAGGTTGGTGAAGGCGAAGGCCCGCATGGCATTGGTGATCTTCTGGATCTGCCGGTCCCGCTTCTTCTTTTTCTTCTCGCCTCTGTGGAGACAGAACGTGCAGGGGTGAGAGGCCTCCCCGGAGGAAGCCGGGTGCTTCTGAGAAGTCAGGTTTCAAGAGACAGCACGTGAACTGGCTCAAGACTCAGAAGCCACCAGGCACATTTTAGGGACTGTGTCAGGGCTGGACCAGCACCATGGACACTCCCCCGGCCCTTCTCCATGGAGCGCTGAGTGTGAATCTCAGAGGGGGTGCGAGAAGACGGCCATCCAGACACTGCAGTGCTCTGTGAAGGCTAAGATGACGCAGAGAGAAGTAGCAGCGTGTGCCTGAGCTGGCACATGGCAAAGCCCCACTTCACCATTGGCTTCAAATTCTCCCACATCTTGCAGGACGCTGATAATAAGCCAGATATAAGCCAAATAGGGGAGTGAATGGATTTCCCCTTGTGGGGACAGGAGAGGGTAAAGGGGAAGCGAGCAGGCAGCAGATGGAACCGGAGTGGACACAAATAACCTCCTGGTTGCAGGACCTGACCTAGATAGCAAAGCACTCTCCGGTTTTTTTTTTTTTTTTTTTTTTTTTTGCACTCTCCGTTTTTTTGTTGTTGTTTTGTTTTGTTTTGTCCTTTGTTTTTTTTTTTTTTTGAGATGGAGTCTCGCTCCGTCACCCAGGCTGGAGTACAGTGGCGCGATCTCAGCTTACTGGAACCTCTGCCTCCCAGGTTCAAGCAATTCTCCTGCGTTAGCCTCCCGAGTAGCTGGGATTACAGGCGCCCGCCACCACGCCCAGCTAATTTTTGCATTTTTAGTAGAGATGGGATTTCACCATGTTAGTCAGGATGGTCTCGATCTCCTGACCTTGTGATCTGCCTGCCTCGGCCTCCTAAAGTGCTGGGATTACAGGCATGAGCCACTGCGCCCGGCCAAGCACCCTCTGTAATTATCTCTTGTAGATGAATGATTGCCGATCCCAGCCTCACACCCACGCAGACACCCTGGATGATCCAAGAACAGACCCCAGGTGCTCACAGGTGTGCAGGGAGCCCCAGGCCTACCACGTCCTAACTGTGCGGCCCCAGGCAAACTACTGCAACTCCCAGTCTCAGCTCCTTCATCTGTGAAATAAGTATAACACTGGTCCCCCCTTCGCCGTGGTGTTGGGAGGCTTCACTCAGATACTGTGCATGGAGTGCTCAGCAGAGGGTCTCATGCAATAAACTGTAGCTGATTATATTAATAATATAATATATTATATTATATTATATATTATATAGAGAGCCATAGAAAACAGCATTTGGCCGGGTGCGGTGGCTCACACCTGGAATGCCAGCACTTTGGGAGGCTGAGGCGGGCAGATCACAAGGTCAGGAGATCGAGAGCATCCTGGCTAACACAGTGAAACCCCGTCTCTACTAAAAATATATATTTAAAAAAAAAATTAGCCTGGCGTGGTAGCGGGTGCCTGTAGTCCCAGCTATGCAGGAGGATGAGGCAGGAAAATGGCATGAACCTGGGAGGCGGAGCTTACAGTGAGCCAAGATCCGGCCACTGCACTACAGCCTGGGCAACAGAGTGAGACTCCGTCTCAAAAAAAAAAAAAAAGAAAAGAAAACAGCGTTTAACTCATCCTCTGATCTTGGAACCCAACCCTTACATAAAGTAGGACTCCAGTACCTTGTTTAATCTTCAAAATCATGAACAACTCTATTAACACAAAATATGGTTACAGCAACTTACTACTCAAGCTGACTGGGATAAACCTTGCAGGCAGAGAACAAAGGACTGCTGGGCTGCTCGATTGAATGGAATGAATGAAAGTCACCATCTAAGCCGGGTGCAGTGCCTCAGGCCTGTAATCCCAGCACTTTAGGAGGCTTTAAGATGGTGTAGTCGGCCGGGCGCGGTGGCTCAAGCCTGTAATCCCAGCACTTTGGGAGGCCGAGACGGGCGGATCACGAGGTCAGGAGATCGAGACCATCCTGGCTAACACGGTGAAACCCCGTCTCTACTAAAAATACAAAAAACTAGCCGGGCGAGGTGGCGGG
>NC_045449.1:1400067-1402298 GCF_002776525.5 Piliocolobus tephrosceles
AAAAAAAAAAAAAAAAAAAAAAAAAAAAAAAGATGGTGTAGCCACTGCCAAGGGGTGGAGGGAGGGCAGTCTTAGGAGCAAAATGGTCTGCTATCCATTGTCTGCACACTTTCACCTGTGTCTCTTTTTCTTCCATCTTACTCCATGCTTTTTTTTTTCTTTTTGAGACAGAGTCTCGCTCTGTTACCCAGGCTGGAGTAGAGTGGTGCCATCTCGGCTCACTGCAAGCTCCGCCTCCTGGGTTCAAGCAATTCTCCTGCCTCAGCCTCCCGAGTAGCTGGGACTACAGGCGCACACCACCACACCTGGCTAATTTTTTGTATCTTTAGTAGAGACGGGGTTTTACCATGTTGGCCAGGCTGGTCTTGAACTCCTGACCTCAGGTGATCCACCCACCCCCTCGGCCTCCCAAAGTGCTGGGATGACAAGTGTGAGCCATTGCGCTTGGCCCTCAATGCTTCTTAAACTTTTTAAAAGAGACATGGTCTTGCTTTGCCACCCAGACTGGAGTGCAGCAGCACGATCATGGCTCACTGAAGCCTGAAACTGGGCTCAAGCAGTCCTGCTGCCTCTGCCACCTGAAGAACTGGGACAACAGGCACATGCCACCATGCCCAGCTGATTTTTAAAGTTTTTTTTTGAGACACCATCTCACTTTGTCGCCCAGGCTGGAGTGCAATGGTGCGATTACAGCTCACTGCAGCCTCGACCTCCCCGGGCTCAGGCGATCCTCTCACATCAGCCTCCCGAGTAGCTGGGACTACACATGCGCACCACCACACCTGGCTCATTTTTGTATTTTTTGGTGGAAACAGGGCTTCACCATGTTGTCCAGGCTGGTCACTAACTCCTGGGCTCAAGCAATTCACTGACCTCAACCTTCCAAAGTGTTGGTATTATAGGCATAAACCACCATCCCTGGCCCATTTTTAAATTGTGTGTAGAGACGGGAGGCTGGCCATGTTTCCCAGGTGGTTTCGAACTCCTGGCCTCAAGTGATCTTCTACCCCAGCCTTTCATTTTTTTTTGAGACGGAGTCTTGCTCTGTCGCCCAGGCTGGAGTGCAGTGGCCGGATCTCAGCTCACTGCAAGCTCCGCCTCCCGGGTTCATGCCATTCTCCTGCCTCAGCCTCCCGAGTAGCTGGGACTACAGGTGCCGCCACCACGCCCGGCTAGTTTTTCGTATTTTTTAGTAGAGACGGGGTTTCACCGTGTTAGCCAGGATGGTCTCGATCTCCTGACCTCATGATTCGCCCGTCTCGGCCTCCCAAAGTGCTGGGATTACAGGCTTGAGCCACCGCGCCCGGCCTACCCCAGCCTTTCAAAGTGCTGGGATTACAGGAATGAGTCACCGCACCTGGCCTCAAACTTTAGTATTTCCATAGAATTCCAAAGAATTTCCATCAAGTGGGGAGCAGTTTAAACGCATGCTGAGCTGAATGAGTGAGTCTCTGGCAGGACTCCAGGAGGAGCTGGAGCGCATCCTCTCTCCCTCCGACCCGCCTCCCCTGTGCCCGACATGCAGTTCTGGGGTCTTTCTGCAGGGGCTGCAGGCTGGGAGCCGGGGCACCAGCCCTGCCTACGCACTGGTTGGCGTCTTTCTCCTCGGATTCCTCGGAGGTGTCTTCACAGTCCTTCAGCCTCCAGTCCATGATGTAGCCAATGACAGGGGCCGTCAGCAGGCACAGCAGCTGGAGCACGCCAAAGATGGAGGTGTAGAGGCCAACTGCGGAAGAAGGCGCTGCGTCACGGGGACGCCCGGCAGACAGCCCTGGGGCAGGGACTGGGCACCGGCTGGGAAGGGGCTGGTACCCACAGGCTCTTCTGGGGTCTGCCCCAGAACCCCCTTCACTGTGGGTCTTGTGGGGAGCCCGGAGACCTTAACTCTGAAGTCGAGGCTGGAGCACGTGGCAGGTCACCTTCTTCTCAGCTCCAAATCCCCTGCTTGTTTCTAAGCAGCAGCTAAGGAAACCCAGAGTGTCACAATGGCCTTCCCAGAGCGCCAGGAAGTCGCCATGACCTGGGAACTGCTGTGACAGAGGCTTTCTAAGTGATGGGCTGTCCGTTTCTGCCTCTAGAAATAGCCCAGAAAGGCCGGGCGCGGTGGCTCACGCCTGTCATCCCAGCACTTTGGGAGGCCGAGGCGGGTGGATTACGAGGTCAGGAGTTCAAGACCAACCTGACCAACATGGTGAAACCCCGTCTCTACTAAAAATACAAAAATTAGCCAG
>NC_045449.1:1412298-1447675 GCF_002776525.5 Piliocolobus tephrosceles
TTTTTTTTGAGATGGAGTCTCACTCTGTCACCCAGGCTGGAGTACAGTGGCACCATCTCCTCTCACTGCAAGCTCCGCCTCCCGGGTTCACGCCATTCTCCTGCTTCAGCCTCCTGAGTAGCTGGGACTACAGGCGCCCGCCACTGTGCCTGGGTAATTTTTCTGCATTTTCAGTAGAGACAGGGTTTCACCGTGTTAGCCAGGATGGTCTCGATCTCCTGACCTGGTGATCTGCCCGCCTCGGCCTCCCAAAGTGCTGGGATTACAGGCATGAGCCACCGCGCCCACCCACCAATTTTTTTTTTTTGGATGCAGTCTCACTCTGTCTCCCAGGCTGGGGTGCAGTGGCGCGATCTCAGCTCACTGCAACCTCTGTCTCCTGGGTTCATGTGATTCTCCTGCCTCAGCCTCCCAAGCGGCACCTCCCATTGCAGGTATGAGCCACCATACTCAGCTAATTTTTGAAATAACCAATTTTTTAAATGGGCAAAGGGACTGAATAGACATTTCTCCAAAGAAGATATACAAATGGCCAATAAGCATATGAAAAGATGCTCAACACCATTAATCATAGTGAAATGCAAATCAAAGCCACAATGAGACACCACTTGATACCCATTAGGGTATGAAAAGTCATAGTGAGGCCAGGCGCGATGGCTCACGCCTGTCATCCCAGCACTTTGGGAGGCCGAGACGGGCGGATCACGAGGTCAGGAGATCAAGACCATCCTGGCTAACACGGGGATACCCCGTCTCTACTAAAAAA
The DNA here is from genome assembly GCF_002776525.5 of Piliocolobus tephrosceles. Lineage (NCBI taxonomy): Eukaryota > Metazoa > Chordata > Mammalia > Primates > Cercopithecidae > Piliocolobus > Piliocolobus tephrosceles. The sequence goes on from NC_045449.1 coordinate 1,413,065, forward strand.
TACAAAAAACTAGCCGGGCGAGGTGGCGGGCGCCTGTAGTCCCAGCTACTCCAGAGGCTGAGGCAGGAGAATGGTGGGAACCTGGGAGGCGGAGCTTGCAGTGAGCTGAGATCCGGCCACTGCACTCCAGCCTGGGCGACAGAACGAGACTCCGTCTCAAAAAAAAAAAAAAAAAAAAAAAAAAAAAAGAAAAGTCATAGAGAGGCCAGACGCAGTGGCTCACGTTTGTCATTCCAGTACCGGGAGGCCGAGGCGGGCAGATCACAGGGTCAGGAGTTCCAGACCAGCCTGGGGAACATAGTGAGATCCCACTTCTACCAAAAATACAAAAACTTAGCGAGGTGGAACATGCCTGTAATCCCAGCTACTCGAGAGGCTGAGGCAGGAGAATCGCTTGAACCCGAGTGGTGGAGGTTGCAGTGAGCCGAGATCGCGCCATTGCGCTCCAGCCTGGGCAACAGAGCAAGACTCCGTTTAAAAAAAAAGAGGCTGGGTGTGGTGACTCATGCCTGTAATCCCAGCACTTTGGGAGGCTGAAGCTGGCGGATCACAACGTCAGGAGTTCCAGACCAGCCTGGCCAACACAGTGAAACCCTGTCTCTATTAAAACAAAACAAAAATTAGCCAGGCATGGTGACAGGCGCCTGTAGTCCCAGCTACTCGGGAGGCTGAGGTGGGAGAATTGCCTGAACCCAGGTGGTGGAGGTTGCAGTAAGCCAAGATTGTGCCACTGCACTCTAGCCTGGGTGACAGAGCAAGACTCAAAAAAAAAAAAAAAAGAAAAGAAAACCAAATCAGGCTGGGCGTGGTGGCTCATGCTTGTAATCTCAGCACTTTGGGAGGCTGAGGTGGGTGGATCACCTGAGGTCAGGAGTTCAAGATCAGCCTGGCCAACAAAGTGAAACCCCATCTCTACAAAAATGCAAAAATTAGCTGGGCATAATGGCGGGCACCTGTAATCCCAGCTACTCGGGAGGCTGAGGCAGGAGAATCACTTGAACCTGGGAGGCGGAGCTTGCAGTAAGTCAAGATCTTGCCACTGCACTCCACCCTGGGCGACAGAGTGAGACTACGTCTCAAAGAAAAGAAAAAAGAAGTGAAAAGAAATCCCTTCCAACAGGAGACAAAAGAAATGTGATGTGCTCACATGTGCCCAGGCACACCCGGGTAAGCAATCTTACTCTCTGGGTACCGGCCTCCCAGGTATGCTGCGGTTCAAAGGCCATGCCTCAGTTCCCAAGCTCATATGTTTGGGCTGCTTAGTTACAAATCCAGCGAGGCAGCAGTGTAGCAAAGGCATCTCCATGGCCATATCTACCCCAGGGAGAATCCAGATATTTGTTCTGCTTATGTGGAAGGAGAGAAGTATTCCTGCCTGGCATGCCACCCCAGCCGGGGCAAAGAAAGAAAAGAAAGAGAGAAAGAAAGAGAGGAAGGAAGGAAGGAAGGAAGGAAGGAAGGAAGGAAGGAAGGAAGGGAGGGGCCGGGCGTGGTGGCTCACGCCTGTAATCACAGCACTTTGGGAGGCCGAGGCAAGCGGATCGTGAGGTCAGGAGTTCGAGACCAGCTTGGCCAACACAGTGAAACCCTGTCTCTACTAGAAATACAAAAATTAGCCGGCATGGTGGTGGGTGCCTGTAGTCCCAGCTACTCAAGAGGAGGCTGACAGGAGAATTGCTTGAACTCGGGAGGTGGAGGTTGCAGTGAGCCGAGATCACGCCACTGCACTCCAGCCTGGGCGACAGAACGAGATTCTGTCTACAAAAAAAAAAAAAAAAGAGAAGGGCCCAAAGAAGGCTTGGAACCCAACCAGAAGGGCAGATGGAAGCCCAGAGCCTGGCTCCCTTGGTGCAGGGTCAGGTGAGGCTAACATGTGGGTTGCTGCAGTCACCTTTGGGCAAAAAGAGTATCTCAAACTTTTCAACAGAGCTGGAGAATGTTCCGGAAAAGCAGACAGCTTGCTAGCTAGGCATTTTCCTTCTACCTTTTTAATCTCAAGCCTGCCTTAACCCTAACCTAGGCTACAGAACAACAGAGCCACAGGGGCCTGGGGTGACCATGTGGCCCTGCCTGGTCTTCTGGAGTCTGTCTTCTCTCCAGCACTAGATCCAGGATGGGGAAGAGCAGACCTGGGGAAGAGTCCGACTCTCCATCTGTCCATGGATGAGGCCCTTGCCCTCAGTCCTGGACAGGGCAGGGGCCTCCCCAGCTGCTCCCTTTGATGCCCTGCCTCTTGCCGCCTGGAACGTTCTTACCAGCACCAAGAAAATTCTTCCCAACATGTTATTCTGGTCAGCAGGGCCATTCCTTAGGGGAGTAGAGTGCCTTAGGGAAACCACACTAGGAACCCTTCAAACCAACACCGACATCTTGTATTTTTAATTATGATCTTTTCCTTAGAACAGCAATGCCACCGGGCGCGGTGGCTCAAGCCTGTAATCCCAGCACTTTGGGAGGCCGAGACGGGCGGATCACAAGGTCAGGAGATCGAGACCATCCTGGCTAACATGGTGAAAGCCCGTCTCTACTAAAAATACAAAAAACTAGCCGGGCGAGGTGGCGGGCGCCTGTAGTCCCAGCTACTCCGGAGGCTGAGGCAGGAGAATGGCGTAAACCCGGGAGGCGGAGCTTGCAGTGAGCTGAGCTGAGATCCAGCCACTGAACTCCAGCCTGGGCGACAGAGCAAGACTCCGTCTCAAAAAAAAAAAAAAAAAAAAAAAAAAAGAACAGCAATGCCTGGGCCGGGTGCGGTGGCTCACGCCTGTAATCTCAACACTTTGGGAGGCCGAGGTGGGCGGCCTGATCGCTGAGGTGGGCGGCGAGATCGAGACCATCTGGCCAACATTGTATTTTTTTCTATTTAAAATACAAAAAATTAGCTGGTTGTGCTGGCGGGCGCCTGTAGTCCCAGGTACTCAGGAGGCTGAAGCAGGAGGATTGCTTAAACCCAGGAGGTGGAGGTTACAATGAGTCAAGATCGTGGATGGTGCCACTGCACTCCATCCTGGTGACAGAGCGAGACTCTGTCTCAAAAAAAGAAAAAAGAAAGAAGGAAAAGAAAATAAAAGAAAAAGAAAGGAAAAGTAATGCATGCCCATTGCAAAATGTTTGGAGCAAAGTATGAAAAGAATAAAGTAAAAATCACCCTGAGTCCAGACGCAGTGGCTCACATCTATAATCCCAGCACTTTAGGAGGCAGGTGGATCACCTGAGGCCAGGAGTTCAAGACCAGCCTGGCCCAACATGGTGAAACCCTGTCTCTACCAAAAATACAGAAAATTAGCCGGGCATGGTGGTGCATGCCTGTAATCCCAGCTACTCCGGAGGCTGAGGCAGCAGAATTGCTTGAACCTGGGAGGCGGAGGTTGCAGTGAGCAGAGATTGAGCCACTGCACTCCAGCCTGGGCAACACAGTTAGATACCGTCTCAAAAAAACAAAAAGCTTTTACTAATGACTTTCAACATTTTCCTACAACTTAAAAAATCATTTGACTGGGTGTGGTAGCTCATGTCTGTAATCCCAGCACGTTAGGAGGCCAAGGCGGGCGGATCACGAGGTCAGGAGATCGAGACCATCCTGGCTAACATGGTGAAACCCCATCTCTACTAAAATACAAAAAATTAGCTGGGCGTGTGGCGGGCACCTGTAGTCCCAGCTATTGGGGAGGCTGAGGCAGGAGAATGGCGTGAACCTAGGAGATGGAGCTTGTAGTGAGCCGAGATCGCGCCATTGCACTCCAGCCCGGGCGACAGAGCAAGACTCCATCTCAAAAAAAAAAAGAAAGAAAGAAAGAAAATCATTTATATTTGTCCCTTTTTTCTATGGGGATATTAATCTTTCTTTCTTTTTTTTTTTTTTTACAGTAAACTATATATTCATTGAATATATACATATATATTTTTTGAGATGGAGTCTCACTCTGTCACCCAGGCTGGAGTGCTCTGGCACTATCTCAGCTCACTGCAATCTCCGCCTCCCGCGTCCAAGTGATTCTCTTGCCTCAGCCTCCCGAGTAGCTGGGACTACAGGTGCCCGCCACAACATCTGGCTAATTTTTGTATTTTTAGTAGAGACGGGGTGTAGCCATGTTGGCCAGGCTGGTCTCAAACTCTTGACCTCAAGTGATCCGCCCGCCTTGGCCTCCCAAAATGCTGGGATTACAGGCGTGAGCCACCGTGCCCTTCCAATATTTCATTTAACATAATTTCAAAGTAGGTTTGTGCTCTAAGATGAGCAAAAGAACAGACATTCTAAAGCTCATAAGAGATTTTTTTTTCTTTCCTTTTTTTTTTTGAGACAGGGCCTGGCTCTGTCATCCAGGCTGGAGTGCAATGGTGTGATTTTAGCTCACTGCAACCTCTGCCTCCCAGGTTCAAGCGATTCTCCTGCCTCAGCCTCCCGAGCAGCTGGGATGGATTACAGGTGCCTGCCATGATACCAAGCTAATTTTTGTATTTTTAGTAGAGACGACGGGGTTTCACCATGATAGTCAGGCTGGTCTCGAACTCCTGACCTCAAGCGATCTGCCCTCCTTGGCCTCCCAAAGTGCTGGGATGACAGGCATGAGCCACCACATCCAGACCTTTTTTTTTTTTTTCCACACTGTTCCTCTGGGTGAGGAATGAGGTTTCAGGGCCCTCAATGTTGACAACTAACATTTTACCCTTGAGATTTTACCTGGAGACAAAGAAAGAAAAGATAACATCAGTATACAAGGATCGCGTTGCCTGTTTGCTGCCTCTGTAGGGTTGCTGTGGTGATGACTGACTTTCCACCTCTCCCAGTTTGGTGGTTTTATTTATTTATTTATTTTTTTAAGTGAAATGTCAGAAATGCAAAAACGCTGCACTTATTTCTCTTAAGACATTGAAAATAGTGGAAGCTTGCAGATTTTTAATTCTTCTTAGGTCCAAGCTGGCACTAGACTGCTACCAAAGGGGTCTGTTCAACATGCTAATTCCAGGCTTGGGGACCATCAACAAACTGCAGTTAAACCTGTGGGCATGCATCTTCCAGAGTGGCAGAATCTCATTCCCATATGCCCGCCAAAGCTCCAGCTGTAGCTGCGAAAACCCAAATGTTCCCTGGATCCCGAGACGGCTAATAGGCATTCAGGCCTGCTGCGCTGCCGAAGAGAGCCCCACAGCCAGAGAGGCACACGGCCTGCTTCACACAGCCGACAACCCCACCGGAAATATCCAGTGCTGGGACCCAAGGCCAAACCAATGCAAAGGCGTTATTGAGCCAGAGTCCTGCACCAAGACTACCCCAGGCGTGACCGCCCTCCCGAAGGTCCAAACCAGTGCAAAGGTGCTATTGAGCCAGGGTCCTGCACTGACACTACCCCAGAAGTGACCGCCCTCCCGAAGATCTAAACCAGTGCAAAGGCGCTATCGAGCCAGAGTCCTGCACCGACACTACCCCAGAAGTGACCGCCCTCCCGAAGACCCAAACCAGTGCAAAGGCGCTATTGAGCCAGAGTCCTGCACCGACACTACCCCAGACGTGACCACCCTCCCAAAGGTCCAAACCAGTGCAAAGGCGCTATTGAGCCAGAGTCCTGCACCTAGAGTACCCCAGGCATGTGCCGCCCTCCTGAAGGTCTGCGCGGGTCGACGGGGGGCTGCACAGTGAGGTCTCCTTCAGCTTTCTTTGTTTTAATTCTTTTATTTTTATAGAGACAGGGTCTCACTCTATTGCCCAGGCTGGTCATGAACTCCTGGACTCAAGCAATCCTTCCACCTCAGCTTCCCAAAGTGCAACGATTATTGGCATGAACCACTGCACCCGGCCAATCTTTGTATACTGATTTTGTGAAAGCTCTTTATGTATTAAAGACATTCACAGGCAGGGCACAGTGGCTCCCACCTGTAATCCCAGCACTTTGAGAGGCCAAGACGGGTGGATCACCTGAGGTCAGGGGTTCGAGACCAGCCTGGCCAACATGGCGAAACCCCGTCTTTACTAAGAATAAAAAAAATTAGCCAGACATGGTGGCAGGTGCCTGTAATCCCAGCTACTTGGGAAGCTGAGGTAGAAAAATCGTTGAACCCCAGAGGCAGAGGTTGCAATGAGCCGAGATCATGCCACTGCACTCCAGCCTGGGTGACAGAGCGAGACTCTGTCTCAAAAAATAATAAAAATAAAATAAAGATATTCACAGTTCTCTATACTATGAATAAATTTTCCTAGTTTGTCATTTAACTTCTTCATTCATGGTATTTTGTTTTGTTTTGTTTTTTGACATGGAGTTTCACTCTTGTTGCCGAGGCTGGAGTGCAATGGCGCGAACTCGGCTCACTGCAACCTCCACCTCCTAGGTTCACGTGATTCTCCTGCCTCAGCCTGCCGAGTAGCTGGGATTACAGGCACATGCCACCACGTCTGGCTAATTTTTGTATTTTTAGTAGAGACAGGGTTTCACCATGTTGGCCAGGCTGGTCTCAAACTCCTGACCTCAGGTGATCCACCCCCCTCGGCCTCCCAAAGTGCTGGGATTACAGGCGTGAGCCACTGTGCCTGGCCGAGGGTTTTAAAGATCATAAATAGGGTATTAACAATAGTTGCTATTATATGTGTTACGACGTAATCATAAGGAAAATCTTCTGATCAGGCTGCTCCTGGGCACAGTCAATGAGGGAGGTGTCCTCCGGCAGGCACCACAGCTTTGGGAGGAAGAAAAGGAAGCCAACTACAGGATAAAACACAAATTAGTATTCCCCTTTAAATAAATAATGAGTGTCCACAGAGACAGCCTTTCTCCTGCCGCACTTGTTACTCTATTGTGGCCACACACTGACCGCTGTCAGGATGTTTACGCTTTGGGTTTCACTGGTCAAGGTCATCCTTCAGGTCCTCTTCAGCGAGATTTCATTTGACACAAATGCTAGGTACTCCCTAAAAGCTGAAACACACTTTTGACCACCTATTTAAAAACTTTTATTGGTCAAAAAACACCATGAGGCCGGGCGCGGTGGCTCACACCTGTAATCCCAGCACTTTGGGAGGTCAAGGCAGGTGGATCACTTGAGGTCAGGAGTTCGAGACCAGCCTGGCCAACGTGGTGAAACCCTGTCTCTACTAAAAATACAAAAAATTAGCTGGGCGTGGTGGTGGGTGCCTATAAACCCAGCTACTCGGCAGGCTGAGACAGGAGAATGGCTTGAACCCGGGAGGCGGAGGTTGCAGTGAGTTGAGATCGCGCCATTGCACTCTAGCCTGGGCAACAAGAGTGAAACTCTGTCTCAAAAAAACCCAAAAAAACAAAAAACTTAAAGATTAGAAAAGTCAAGGGATTCCCCCAAGCTAGTAATGGTCAAACTGGGGATTCAAGCCGGGCCAAGTCTCTGTGCGTAGCCCCAGACCACACTGCCTCTCTGGAACCTCCTGTGGCCCCGACTAATACACACTTCAGTTTGGATCCCACGGCTTTTACATGTGCCTTATTAAGATCCAATCTGCACCCTTCAACTACATGTTTATTTTTCATTTATTTATTTATTTATTTGAGACAGAGTCTCGCTCTGTCACCCAGGCTGGAGTGCAGTGGCGTGATCTTGGCTCACTGCAAGCTCCGCCTCCCGGGTTCATGCCATTCTCCTGCCTCAGCCTCCCGAGTAGCTGGGACTACAGGTGCCCGCCACCAGGTCCGGCTAATTTTTTTGTATTTTTAGTAGAGATGGGATTTCACCATGTTAGCCATGATCTCCTGACCTCGTGATCCACCCGTCTCGGTCTCCCAAAGTGCTGGGATTACAGACGTGAGCCACTACGGCTGGCCTCCTTATTTATTTTTTGAGACAGTCTTGCTCTGTCGCCCAGGCTAGAGTGCAGTGGCATGATCTCAGCTCACTGCAAACTCCACCTCCCCAGTTCAAGTGATTCTCCTGCCTCAGCCTCCCAAGTAGCTGGGATTACAGGCACCTGCCACCACGCCCAGCTAATTTTTTTTATATTTTTAGTAGAGACGGGGTTTCGCCATGTTGGCCAGGCTGGTCTTCAACTCCTGACTTCAGGTGATCCACCCACCTCGGCCTCCCAAAGTGCTGGGATTACAGGCGTGAGCCACCGTGCCGGTCATTTTTTAAAATTTATTTTTAGAGATGAGGTCGTGCTATATTGCCCAGGCTGGAGCACAGTGGCTCTTCACAAGCGTGATCCCTCTGCTGAACAGCAGGACGCTTTCGACCTGCTCTGTTTCTGACCTGGGCTGGTTCAGCCCTCCTTAGGCAACCTGGTGGTTCCCCACCCCCCGGAGGTTACCATATTGATGCTGAACTTGGCAGAGACATCTCATCAACACAGCACAGAACTCTTGGGCTCAACTGATCTGCCCACCTCATCCTCCTGAGTAGCTGAGACGACAGAGGGATGCCACCGTGCCGAGATCTGCCCACCTCATCCTCCTGAGTAGCTGAGATGATGGAGGGATGCCACCGTGCCCAGATCTGCCCACCTCATCCTCCTGAGTAGCTGAGACGACAGAGGGATGCCACCGTGCCGAGATCTGCCCACGTCATCCTCTTGAGTAGCTGAGATGACAGGCGGATGCCACCATGCCCAGTCCCCATCTAGAGATTTCTTACATTCCTTCTGAAGCTCCTTTTAGACCCATCTGCCCCCTGCCCTCACGTCCTGCTGGCCACCTTCGACTGACCTCCCCAGGGTCCAGCGCCACAGTCCATCGAGTGGGCTGGCATTTCCCGTGGACTCCCGTGGGTCATCCTCACATCTGGATCACTCCCGACATTTCCCCTCTCGCTCACTCGCTTCCCAGCTTCCCTGCCTCTGCTGGTCTCAGCTGCGCATAATGGCTATTGGGAAGCTGCAGTGCCAGAGTGAGGGCTGAGTGCTGAGCAGAACGCTAGTGCGGGCCTCGAGGGCTGGTGGAGGGGAAGCGGGAAGCCAGAGCTGTGCTGCAATGAGATGCCGGGGAAGACACACAGCAGACGCTGTTTCCTGACTCACCACCACACTCACAGGCGGGAGTACAAGTCCCGCGTCCAGCCCTCGGGTGCTTCCCACAGCCCCCTTGCCATCTCCGTGTGGGTCAGAGCTGGAGTGGGCAGCACCTGTCCTGCCGGCCTGGGCTGCGCAGCCTCCATGCGGCCTCACTCACAGGGAAGCCCGTGACTCTCTCTCAGCCCCCTGGCTGGAACATAAACAGGCCGGACTGTGTGACCTTCCCACACAGGAAAACAGCAGCTGCAGGCAGCCCCTCCCCTGGCATTCTGGCCATAGAGCATGGCCACCCAGACAGGAGTGCCCGGAGGGCCAAGGCCCTGGGACAGTGCGGACGGGGGAGCTTCTCTTAGATGCTGGACCTATGTGCCTTTCGGCCCAGGGCAGGCTGTGGCATTGCAGGCAGGCAGAAACAAGGGGCCACTGTGGCACCCCAGGCCCTGACTTTCCACATCCACGGCCTCCCGAGTCCTCCCTGGCCTGCAGGAGGCTGGGGAGCTGAGCGGTGGGTGGAGGCTGGCACAACCTGCACAGGCCAGGATCCCGGAACAGGTAGACTCGGCCAGGCTGGGCTGTTTCCCACCCACAGCAACCAGGTACCTCCAAGCACACACCGCCCAGGAAAAGGTCCTTGTGCTCACCTTTCTGCTTCAGTGCTGAAGGGAGAGGAAGGGCATATGTCCCCTCCCCCCCTGCCACCTCCCATGCCTTCCCAGCCAGGTCCAGCCCTGCCAGTGCCACTGCCCTTTCTGTCCAGCCCTGAACGTGGTCACATGCTGCAGCAAATTCATGAGACCGAACCCTCAGATGGCAAATTCTCCCCAAACTAGCGGCAAGCAGCTGACTGCCTGAGCTTCCCTAAGGCACAGGCCAGAAACAGAGGAAGGTGGGGAGGCAGAACAGGCACAGAGCACTGGCAAGTTCGGCTCACCAGGCACCTAGACCCTTCAGAGCCGGCCGGGGGGCACCGCGGGACCCTCTCCTGGCTGCAGAAGTGGGGTCTACTGAGCCGGGGCGCTAAACTCCTGTCCCCTCTCTGGGGGCACCTGCCACCCTGCCCTCCTCTCCAGGATCTGAAGAGGGATGTGTATCCTCTTCACGTCCCTCAGATCTCAACTCCCATGAAATCATGTCTTCCTCAGGTTTAAAGTCAGACTGGAAGGAATCAAAAGGGAAAAGCCACAGAGAAATATTTCATCAGGGAGCCTGGCAACATTTTGAAACCTCCTTTTCTGTGTGGCTTCTGCTCGGAACTCCCCGTCCCACCCACGGCGACAGGGGTCAGCGTAATGGAGTGGAAATGGCAGGTTCACAATTTTGGCTGCAGCTGCTCCCATCTCTAAGCAACCCAGGCTCCGGGTTGGAGGGTGGCAACCCAAAGATGCGGCCTCAGCTGCCGGCCGTGTTTGTGCTGCAGCCGATGAAGCGAGCGCAAAGGGCTGTGCAAACCTGAGGCGTTGAGCAAACATGGAGCATGCCATCCAGATGTCCCGCGGGAGGCTGCGGCTCCACACCACGGGGAGTGCTCTGCCCCCGTGGAGTGACCTGGCGTCCGCCCTCCACGGATGCTACGTGGTGGCCCAGGCCCTGTGCCACAGGGCCCTGGGAGAGCCAGCACTGGCTACTGGGCAGCGCACAGACGTGAGAGCCACCCTTGCCCCTCGGAGCCTCCACTCGGGAAGGAAAAGCCACCCACGGGTGCCGACCTCTCAGGCCCTGGAAGGAGGGCTCTCGGCCATCTCCTCCTGGACTACGAGGAAAAGGCATGTGCCCACTTGGAGCCCCCTCTCCACCAGCGGGGGTAACAGCTTGCAGCCCCTGGTCATCAGTATTTAGACCATAGCCCATGCAGCACAGAGCCCCCTGGGATCCAGGAAGTCCCCAAATTAAGGTTTCCACGGCAACGCCATCCCCCAGATTCTTAGGTTATCACAGAGCTATTATCCACGGCCCCAACATGGTTGTTAAAGATTGGAGTTAGAAATTCCTTTTTTGTTGTTGTTGTTGAGAGGGAGTCTCGCTCTGTCGCCCAGGCTGGAGTGCAGTGGCGTGATCTCGGCTCACTGCAAGCTCCGCCTCCTGGGTTCACACCATTCTCCTGCCTCAGCCTCCCGAGTAGCTGGGACTACAGGCACCTGCCACTATGCCCGGCTAATTTTTTCTGTGTTTTTAGTGGAGACGGGGTTTCACCAGGTTAGCCAGGATGGTCTCGATCCCCTGACCTCGTGATCGGCCCGCCCCGGCCTCCCAAAGTGCTGGGATTACAGGCTTGAGCCACCGCACCTGGCCGGAGTTAGAAATTCCTAAAGGCGACCCTGGAGACTCCTCTGTTCCCAAAATTAGAATATGGGTGGGAGACACATACAGAAAGTGCCATTGTGCCCCGAGCTTGGCGTCTCCGGGAGCCGATCCCGACAGTTCTGCTTTCTAAAGGCCTGGGTTGTCTCGGAATGAGATTCCGCTCTGCTCAGCAGAAGCCCTGGTCAGCCCAAGGGTGTTGCTCAACTGTTTCGGCCCTGTCCTCCCTGACCTCATTTCCCTCTCGGGGTCTGTTCTCAAGGAGCCGGCACTGGAGCCCTCATCAGAGGCCTCATGGGACAGGGGAATGCCCACGGAGCTCCCTCCAGCCCTGGGGGAGGGGGAAAGAGACGACTTAGAGGGAGGGCTGGCCCCTGCAGCCAGAGGGTGTGGGTGTGAAGGGTGGGTGTCAGCACATGCCCTCAGATGAGGAACAGTGACGTAACAGCTTCTTGGGACCTCTAGACCAAGGGTTGGCAAACTTTTTCCATAAAGGACCAGATAGTAGACTTTTTTTTTTTGAGTCAGAGTCTCGCTCTGTCACCCAAGCTGGAGTGCAGTGGCACAATCTCAGCTCCCTGCAACCTCCGCCTCCCGGGTTCAAGCGATTCTCCTGCCTCAGGCTCCTGAGTAGCTGGGACTACAGGCACCTGCCACCACGTCTGGCTAATTTTCGCATTTTTAGTCGAGACGAGGTTTCACCATGTTGGCCAGGCTGGTCTCAAACTCATGAGCTCAGGTGATGCACCCGCCTCAGCCTCCCAAAGTGCTGGGATTACAGGCGTGAGCCACTGTGCCTGGGCTTTACAAGCCATATGGTCTCTGTCACAACTGCGTAACTCTCCCGCTATAGCACAAAAGCAGCCACAGACAGGAGCAAACAGGCACAGCCCTGCCCCATGAAGCTTTGTTTACAAAAACAGGCGGTGGCCTGGGCTTGGCCTGGCAATAGTGACCCCTGCTCTAGCTCAAAAAATGAAAACCATTAAGAACAAACCAGCAGCCTCCCTTAGACAGACCTCTCATAGCCAAACACTTTAAATGGTGATCAGGTGACTCTCTTGCCTGGTCACTATCTAGCCTGTGTAGCTTTTTGCCTCCAGTGGGAGAGCAAAGAGTGAATAGAAATGCTCCTGCCGCAGTGGTTTGTGTGTGTGTGTTTTTTTTTTTTTTTTGAGACAGAGCCTTGCTCTGTCGCCCAGGCTGGAGTGCAATGGTGCGATCTTAGCTCACTGCAACCTCCGCCTCCCGGGTTCAAGCAATTCTCCCACCTCAGCCTCCCGAGTAGCTGGAATTACAGGTGCCTGCCACCATCCCAGGCTACTTTTTGTATGTTTAGTACAGATGGGGTTTCACCATGTTGGCCAGGTTGGTTTTGAACTCCTGGCCTCAGGTGATCCACCTGCCTCGGCCTCCCAAAGTGCCGGGATTACAGGCGTGAGCCACCGTGCCTGGCCACCGCAGCGGTTTTTAGCCATCACACAGACCTGCCAGAGTCCAGTGAAAGTAATGGACCCTCCCCTCCAGAAAGACACAGCTGAGAGCGGCACCTACACACGATTTGTTGGCACGGAATTTCAAGGGTGTGCACGGCCCTCCTGAAACTTACTCATGGACCATGCAGAGACCTGAAAACCCCAGGGTAAGATCTCTTGCTCACTCGGGAAGAACACTAGTTTCTCTGTATTTGTTTTTTTTTGGTTTTTTTCTTTGTTTTTTTTCTTTGTTTTTTTTCTTTTTTTTTTTTTTTTTGAGACAGAGTCTTGCTCTGTCGCCCGGGCTGGAGTGCAGTGGCCGGATCTCAGCTCACTGCAAGCTCCGCCTCCCGCGTTTACGCTATTCTCCTGCCTCAGCCTCCCGAGTAGCTGGGACTACAGGCGCCGCCACCTCGCCCGGCTAGTTTTTTTGTATTTTTTTAGTAGAGACGGGGTTTCACCGTGTTAGCCAGGATGGTCTCGATCTCCTGACCTCGTGATCCGCCCATCTAGGCCTCCCAAAGTGCTGGGATTACAGGCTTGAGCCACCGCGCCCGGCCCAATTTTTGTATTTTTAGTAGACATGGGGTTTCGCCTTTTTGACCAGACTGGTCTCAAACTCCTGACCTCAGGTGATCTGCCTGCCTCAGCCTCCCAAAGTGCTGGGATTACAGGCGTGAGCCACAGCGCCCGGCCAGATGACCTTTTTAGACGGCTATTTAACAGTACATATTAAATTTTAAAACATGCTAATCCTGTGGCCCAGCACTTCCACTGCCAGGAACTTATTTTACAGAAATACATGTACAGGGATGTTAACTTCAGCAGCATTCATAAACTGGAAAAATTGGAAACCAAGCCAAAAGTCCATTAGTAGGAAACCGATTGAATAAATGATGGTCCATCTATATTAAAGAATAATACAGAACTGCTTAATAATAAGGCAGATCTTTAAGTACTGACAGGAAAGGATGTAAAAGATACATTAAGGGAGGCCGGGCGCGGTGGCTCGAGCCTGTAATCCCAGCACTCTGGGAGGCCGAGGCGGGCGGATCACGAGGTCAGGAGATCGAGACCATCCTGGCTAACACGGTGAAACCCTGTCTCTACAAAAAATACAAAAAATTAGCTGGGAGTGGTGGCGGGCGCCTGTAGTCCCAGCTACTCGGGAGGCTGAGGCAGGAAAATGCCATGAACCCGGGAGGCGGAGCTTGCAGTAAGCCAAGATCATGCCACTGCACCCCAGCCTGGGCGACAGAGGGAGACTCCATCTCAAAAACAACCAAAAAAGATACATTAAGAGAAAAGGCAAGTTACACAGTTCTTTTTTTTTCTTCTTTTTTTAACAAAAAGAATAACACTGGTATATGCAGATCTTTTAAATACTGAAGAAATGTATTTCAAACTGAAGACAGGCTTATAGAATTTTTTTTTTAAGCGGAGTTTTGATCTTGTTGCCCAGGCTGGGGTGCAATGCCGTGGTCTCTGCTCACCACAACCTCCACTGTCCAGGTTCAAGCGATTCTCCTGCCTCAGTCTTGCCCCTTTTTTGACTTTCTTTCTTTCAACCCCACCTTCCTTCTGCCTCCCTCACATCAAGAAGCAGCACATTTTGTGATTTCCTGAGGCTTCCAACAAGGGGGTGCTCAGTACCCCGAGGAAACATCTCCCTCAGGCGACTGTCTGTGCCTGGGCATGGAGAAAAACAAGAGGAGGAGAAGCCCAGGTGTTCCCCTGAGCTTTCCATCTGTCTCTGGACAAAGGCAAAGTTTGGGGCAGTTCCACGGGAGGCGGGTGTTCAGGCTGCTCCATGAGCCGAAGCTCCCAGAGACCCTGATGACAGCTGCCCAGGAAAACAGGAAAAGAAAGAGGGCGGCAGCATTTTGTCTTCCTGCCTCTGCCTTCCTTGGGCACATGGCTAGTGAGCTGCTTCCTCAGCGTCAAAGCCCAGATCAGAAGGCAGGGAATGTCGGCCGGGCGCGGTGGCTCACGCCTGTCATCCCAGCACTTTGGGAGGCCGAGGTGGGTGGATCACCTGAGGTCAGGAGATCGAGACCAGCCTGACCAACATAGAGAAGCTCCATCTGTACTAAAAATACAAAAATTAGCCGGGCGTGGTGGCAGGCGCCCATAGTCCCAGCTACTCGGGAGGCTGAGGCAGGAGAATCGCTTGAACTTGGGAGGCAGAGGTTGCAGCAAGCCGAGATCGCGCCACTGCACTCCAGCCTGGGCGACACAGCAAGACTTCGTCTCAGAAAAACAAAAAACAAAAAGGCAAGGGATTGTGAGAGCCACGCCCTGCTGCCTGTAGGGACCTCGGCTGAGGAAGCCCTGCCGGGCTCTGCTGCCAGAACACCTCATCCATAGCCCCTTTACAGTCTGGGACATCCAGGCACATGCAGGCACATGGAAGGCAAGGACACAGAAACCAGTCAAAGCGGCCTCAAATTTAGAAGCGGATTACTGAACTGCAGAGCTTTAAAAAGTCCGTACTCACTGTTAATGAGGTGAAGGTCATACACATCCCGCCAAAGCCATTCAGAGCCAGGGCGATGAAGATGAGCACGGAGAGAGCTGTAGGGAAATGGAAAGCTCGTGAGTGGAAACCCCAGCCGAGCTCCCGGGAAACTGGGACCGGCCCAGAGTCCTGGGCGGTGCAGGCTCCCAGTAAATCCAGTAAACGCAGGCCAGGGTTAGTACCTGACATCTGGGGAGTGGAAATGACCCTTTCTCACCCCCTCCTCTAGCCTATTTCTTTTTTCTTTTTTAATTGAGACAGAGTTTTGCTCTTGTCGCCCAGACTGCAGTGCAGTGGCACAATCTTGGCTCACTGCAACCTCTGACTCCCGGGTTCAAGTGATTCTCCTGCCTCAGCCTACCAAGTAGCTGGGATTACAGGCGTGTGCCACCACGCCCAGATAATTTTTGTATGTCACGCCATGTTGGCCAGGCTGGTCTCGAACTCCTGGCCTCAGGTGATCTGCCCATCTTAGCCTCCCAAAGTGCTAAGATTACAGGCATGGGCCAGCGCGCCCGGCCTCCTCTTGCCTATTTCACAGAGCTTGGGCTCTTGCAAAAGGTGCACACCCATCTTCTTTTCTCCAATTAATAGTAGCAGTGTCCAGGCAGTGACTCGTACCTAGAAATCCAACACTTTGGGAGGCTGAAGCAGGAGAATTGCTTGAGCCCAGGGGTTCAAGAACAGCCCGGAGGCCAGGCACAGTGGCTCATGCCTGTAATCCCAGCACCTTGGGAGGCCAAGGCAGACGGATCACCTGAGGTCCGGAGTTCGAGACGAGCCTGACCAACATGGAGAAACCCCATTTCTACTAAAAATACAAAATTAGTCGGCCGTGGTGGCGCATGCCTGTAATCCCAGCTACTCCAGAGGCTGAGGCAGGAGAATGGCTTGAACCTGGGAGGCGGAGGCTGCTGTGAGCCGAGATCGCGCCACTGCACTCCAGCCTGGGAAACAGGAGCGAAACTCGTCTCAAAAAAAAAAAAAAAAAAGAACACCCCAGGCAACAAAGTGAGACCTCATCTCTAAAAAAAAAAAAATTAAAAATTAGCCAGGTGTGGGTGTGCGTGCCTGCAGTCCCAGCTACTCTGGAGGCTGAAGTGGGACGATCACTTGAGCCCGGGAGGTCCAGGGTGCAGTAAGCTGTGACTGCACCACTGCACTCCAGCCTGGGTGACAGAGAGAGACCCTGTCTCTAAAACAAAACAAAACAACAGCAACAACAAAAGCAAACATTAGCAGCAAGCAGAAGGCCTAAAGAAGCTACTTCACCAAAATCAAAAATGTAGGCTCCTGAAAATCAGTAGATGTGCCTGGCTAAGATTTTGGTGAAACTCAAGTCCTTTTTTGGTGTTTGCGCTACAAGTCCTTAAAACAATGGCTCCACCTGAACAGGGTTGTGGACCAGGTGGCTTCTAAGCCATCCTTCATGCTTTGGCCCGTGCTGCCTGGAGGCGACTCGGCTCGGGACTTCTGCGCACACCGAGGACCGTGCCCCTGCAGCCGGCCTGGTTCTTAGAACTTGCCTCTCGGATTGGCATCAGTGAGGGACTGGCTTGGTCTGGTGATGAGGTGGAAATTGCTCATACCCTGGAGCTCCTGTCTAGGGTGGCTGCTCTCTGATCCCCCCCGTCCGTTTGAGATAAGTAACTGAGTAGAGGCCTAACAGGTGTCCCCTCTAACTTGAGCAGCGAGCAGCAGGCCCTGGACAGTGTCCGAGAGCAGGTGGGCCTCGGAGCAGCTCGGGGCACTCTCTCCCCAGTCCCTGATGAAAGATGGAGGAAGGGCACACTCACTGTTTGGGTTATTGGCTCCATATGCAATCAGCAAGCAGGAAACCGCGAAGCAGGCGCTAAAACCAAGCAGAAACGGAATGTTATTGACCACTATGACTTTATTCCATGTTACTGTTTTTTTTGTCGTTTTTGGTTTTTCTTGAGATGGAGCCGCTCGCTCTGTCACCCAGGCTGGAGTGCAGTGGCGCAATCTCGGCTCACTGCAAGCTCCGCCTCCCAGGTTCACACCATTCTCCGGCCTCAGTCTGCCGAGTATCTGGGACTACAGGTGCCAGCCACCACACCCGGCTAATTTTTGTATTTTTAGTAGAGACGGGGTTTCACCCTGTTAGCCAGGATGGTCTTGATCTCCTGACCTCGTGATCCACCCGCCTCGGCCTCCCCCTCCCAAGTGCTGGGATTACAGGTGTGAGCCACAGCACCTGGCCTTTTTCTGGTTTTTCCATTTTTTTTTTTTTTTTTGACGGGGAGTCGCGCTGTATGGCCCAGGCTTGAGTGCAGTGGCGCGGTCTCCGCTCACTGCAAGCTCCGCCTCCCGGGTTCAGGCCATTCTCCTGCCTCAGCCTCCCGAGTAGCTGGGACTAGAGGCACCTGGCACCATGCCTGGCTAATTTCTTTTTGTATTTTTGGTAGAGACGGGTTTTCACCCTGTTAGCCAGGATGGTCTCGATCTCCTGACCTCGTGAACCGCCAGCCTCGGCCTCCCAAAGTGATGGGATTACAGGCGTGAGCCACTGCGCCTGGCCTTTTTCTGGTTTTTCTTGAGACAGAGCCTTGCTCTGTCGCCCAGGGGGGAGTGCAATGGCGCAGTCTTGGCTCACTGCAAGCTCCGCCTCCCGGATTCAAGCATTTCTCCTACCTCAGACTCCTGAGTAGCTGGGATATTACAGGTGCGTGCCACCACACCTGGCTAATTTTTGTATTTTTAGTGGAGACAGAGTTTTGCCACATTGGCCAGGCTGGTCTCGAACTCCTGGCCTCAGGTGATCTGCCCACCTCTGCCTCCCCAAATGCTGGGATGACAGGCACGAGCCACCATGGCCAGCCCGTTTTCATTTATATTTTTTTATATGTATTATAAAGCACATTAAGAATGCCATAGGGAGCCGGGCGCGGTGGCTCAAGCCTGTAATCCCAGCACTTTGGGAGGCCAAGACAGGCGGATCATGAGGTCAGGAGATTGAGACCATCCTGGCTAACATAGTGAAACCCTGTCTCTACTAAAAAAAAATACAAAAAAACTAGCCGGGCAAGGTGGCGGGCACCTGTAGTCCCAGCTACTTGGGAGACTGAGGCAGGAGAATGGCGTAAACCCGGGAGGCGGAGCTTGCAGTGAGCTGAGATCCGGCCACTGCACGCCAGCCTGGGCGACAGAGCAAGACTCCATCTCAACAACGAAAAAAAGAATGCCATGGTGGCTGTGAGCCACTGCACTCCGGCTGCAGTTGCTTGGGCAACAAGAGCAAAACAGCACCTCAAAAAAAAAAAAAAAAAGAAAGAAAAAAGGAATGGCATAGGGGCCAGGCACAATGGCTCATGCCTGTAATCCCAGCACTTTGGGAGGCCGAGACGGGTGGATCACTGAGGCCAGGAGTTCAAAACCAGCCTGGCCAACATGGTAAAACTCTGTCTCTACTAAAAATACAAAAATTAGCTGGGTATGGTGGCGGGCGCCTGTAATCCCAGCTACTTGAGAGGGTGAGACAGGAGAATTGCTTGAACTGGGGAGGCAGAGGTTGCAGTGAGCCAAGATCGCACCACTGCACTCCAGCCTGGGTGACAGAGCAAGACTCTGTCTTGAAAAAAAAAAAAGGCACAGATATACATCATTTATAATTCAATGTGCTTATTATATTGGGGGTACCTGTTGAAAATCTTTTTTCTGGTGGAGGCATAAGGTCAAACGGGCTGTGGAAACCAGTGTTTTGTGTTTTTTTTTTCTCATCAGATGAATACTGTGCCAGCCTCATAAGAAGGTTTGAGGGAAGCATGTCTCACACATGAGAGTGAAACCCCAATTATTACGCTTATGAACTACAAAGGGATCAGAAACCCATGTTCTTAGTGACAAGCAACTCCAGATCCCCGGAGTGGCCTGGAGCCTGGTGCTTTTCTTATTGAGTACTGGAGCATGGCGAGGACCACAGTACCTGCTGATTCGGTGGCGGGTGGGGAAGGAACTCCATTCTGGATGGGCCTTCAGGGAGCTCCAGAGTACACCTGATAGCAGGTATGACCAGGATAGCCTTCCATGGGGAACTCAGCCCAGGGGGTCCACCTGCCCACTCCCTGCCCGCCTAAGGGACCCGCACTGACCTGCCCAGCAGCCTGAGCTTCCTCGGGCCATACTTGTCCATGACGATACCCAGGGGCAGGGTGATGGCACTGAGCAGAAAGGAGCCCACGGTGAAAGCCAAATTTAGCATCTCGTCCTGGGCCTGGCAGCTGAGCCAGCCGTTCATCCAGCTCCCCTCCTCGTGCCCCGGCTCTGCTGTGCTGCCCACTGTGCCATTGCTGACATTCTCTGTGTGAAGAGAGAAAGAAACCCTGACCTCAGAGTCAAGACAGGGATCCCCAAAGATCAGAGGGGCAAGTGCCCATTCGGAGTCCCCCACTGGGAATGCCAGGGCTGGCTGGGGGCCTCTCGAGGATTCAGGCTACCCCACGGCAGGCTTGGATGGCCATTTGGCTCAAGCTCCCTGGAGTGAAAACAGGTTCTTTTTTTTTTTTTTTTTTTTGAGACAGAGTCTCGCTCTGTCGCCCAGGTTGGAGTGCAGTGGCCAGATCTCAGCTCACTGCAAGCTCCGCCTCCCAGGTTCACGCCATTCTCCTGCCTCAGCCTCCCGAGTAGCTGGGACTACAGGCGCCACCACCTCGCCCGGCTAGTTTTTTGTATTTTTAGTGGAGACGGGGTTTCACCGTGTTTGCCAGGATGGTCTCGATCTCCTGACCTCATGATCCACCCGTCTCAGCCTCCCAAAGTGCTGGGATTACAGGCTTGAGCCACCGCGCCCGGCCGAAAACAGGTTCTTAACTTGAGGGGTAGCTTTTGTGTACCCTTTGAAGAATCCAATAAAGACCTCCCCAGAAAACGCACACCAAGGTTTATCCACAGTTTTAGGAGCTTCACGTGTCCCTTGAAGAACAACGAATGGGACTCTGAGAGTCCCATTCCAGAGCATCCGCCACCCTAGAACAGCAGACCTCAGGATCCCGCCGTGGCTGTGCGGGCCCAGGCTGGAGAGAACCTTCTCACAGCAGCTGTGTCCATGGGGACAGACTGAAGCCAGTATGGAGGCAGACCCCAGACTACATGGGAAGGACAAGCACTGGCCTCACCCCGATAGCCTGGTTCTCCTCTGTCAGTGTGCGGAGACCGGGGCATCTCCTTCAATGGGAAGCCCAGCTGCCTTCTCAAACGTGGAACAGATGCCACCTTCTCACCTTCTCCCCCTGATATTTTCTCTTTCTTTCTTTTTTTTTTTTTTGAGACAGAGTCTCACTCTGTTGCCCAGGCTGGAGTGTAGTAGCATGACCTCAGCTCACTGCAACCTCCACCTCCTGGGTTCAAGCAATTCTCCTGCCTCAGCCTCCCGAGTAGCTGGGACTACAGGCGCCCGCCACCACGCCCGGCTAATTTTTTTGTATTTTTTTAGTAGAGACAGGGTTTCACCGTGTTAGCCAGGATGGTCTCGATCTCCTGACCTCGTGATCCACCTGCCTTGGCCTTCCAAAGTGCGGAGATTACAGGTGTGAGCCATCGCACCTGGCCTCTTTTTTTTTTTTTTTTGGCATGGAGTCTCACTCTGTTGCCCAGGCTGGAGTGTAGTAGCATGATCTCGGCTCACTGCAACCTCCACCTCCTGGGTTCAAGCAATTCTCTTGCCTCAGCCTCCCAAGTAGCTGAGATTACAGGCACATGCCACCACACCTGGCTAATTTTTGTATTTTTAGTACAGACGGGGTTTCACCATGTTGCCCAGGCTGGTCTCAAACTCCTGACCTCAGGTGATCCCCCCACCTCTGCCTCCCAAAGTGCTGGGATTACAGGCGTGAGCTGCCGTGCCCAGCCGAGATGCACCTTTCTTATTTTCCTTGCCGGGGTCATTGTGATGCCATCCCGTGACCATGCCCAGACCTCACTGGGTGCTGCATCTGGTGTGTCTGCCACACCCAGCCCTTAATGGCCCCCTCCAAAGTCCACCCAGCACCAAAACAACACAAAAAGGCAGAGAAAAGTGCTGTGGCAGCTGAAGACGGGAGGGTGGAGGACGGGCTGAGAATGTGGCTGAGGAGCTCTCCCGGCCGGGACTGCTAGTTAAGAGATGCTGACTAATCCTGCAGAAAACAGGAGCCGACTTTGATTAGATGCGAGGTCACACTGGGAGAGTCAAGGAAACGCTTTTCTTCCGATAACTGCCTGCCTTCCAATTGCAGCCCTCTGGCGCCAGGTCTGCAGAGCGGAGGTTTGCAAAGCCTTGCTCAGGCCTCTCGGGGCTCCTCCAAGGTCACTGGAAAGGATGCACACGGGTGGAATCACGCCTCATGCCAACGTGTGACCAGGGAGGCTCGCCGGGGCCGTGTGGATGAACAGCATGGAACTGGAATCTGGCTTCACGCTTCCTGTTTTGGTTCCTCCACTTTCTGAACGCATAACCTTGCTCTAGCTCGGTTTCCTTGTCTATAAAATGGACATCATAGAATAATAAGATCCACCTCCTAGAGTTTGGGGGAAGATCAATGAGAAAATCCAGAAAACCTTCTGGAGCTCACCCAGGCAAAGAAAGCACTCAATAACGAATCGCTGCAAGCTGCTGCTGTTCTCGTGGCTATTATGATCATTGCTGCTACTGGACGCTCCGCATGGGAATCAGGGCACGACCAGCTGGCACAGAGCCGATGCAGCGGCTGCGGGGAGCACAGTCCCGTCAGCGTGTGTGGAAGCGCAAAGACACGTCTAATCCCCCACTGGGCTGTGAGCCCTGAAAAGCAGGGCCTGCATTGTGGTCACTTCTGTGTCCTCAGTATCTCACCCAGGTCTTGGCCTACAGTAGCTGTTTACTGATGAATAGAAACAACAGGGCCAGGTGCGGTGGCTCACGCCTGTAATCCCAACACTGGGAGGCAGAGGCAGGTGGATCGCCTGAGGTCAGGAGTTCAAGATCAGCCTGGCCAACATGGTGAAGCCCTGTCTCTACTAAAAATACAAACATTAGCCGGGCGTGGTGGTGCACGCTTGTAATCCCAGCACTCTGGGAGGCCGAGATGGGTGGATCACGAGGTCAGGAGATCGAGACTATCCTGGCTAACATGGTGAAACCCCGTCTCTACTAAAAAATACAAAAAACTAGCCGGGCGCGGTGGCGGGCGCCTGTAGTCCCAGCTACTCGGGAGGCTGAGGCAGGAGAATCATTGAACCTGGGGGGCAGCGGTTGCAGTGAGCCAAGATCACACCATTGCACTCCAGCCTGGGCAAAAGAGTGAGACTCTGTCTCAAAAAAAAAAAAAACAAACAAACAAATAAAAAAATAGAATCAGGCCAGGCACAGTGGCTCAGTCTAATCCCAGCCCTTTGGGAGGCCAAGGCTTGTGGATCACCTGAGGTCAGGAGTTTGAGACCAGCCTGGCCAACACGGTGAAACCCCATCTCTACTAAAAATACACAAATTAGCCAGGCGTGGTGGCAGGCGCCTGTAATCTCAGGTACTCGGGAGGCTGAGGCAGGAGAATCGCTTGAACCCGGGAGGCGGAGGTTGCGGTGGGCTAAGATTGTGCCACTGCTCTCCAGCCCAGGCCACAGAGTGAGACTCTGTCTCCAAACAAACAAACAACAAAAAAGTCTTAAATTGATTAGAGATCTGGTCACCCCTTTAACTACATGGTCAGGGGAGAGGCAAGGGTATCTGTCCTTCCCATCTTTTACCCTGCAGCCACTACACACAGGGGCAAGGACCTTGCACGCTAGACCACCAGCCTTCTCCCCTTAAACAAATCCCTGCCGCTGGGGCCACCAGGCCCTCTGCCCGGCCGCCTGCCTCCAGGCAGTCCTGTCCAGCAACAGATGCACCTGGGGCAGGGGAGGTGAATGGCTTCTCCTTCTGCTTGTGGAGAGTCTCCCTCCTGCTGGAGGGAACGAAGCCCTTGGTGAGCCCAGAAGCTCTGTTGACAGTAAACAGCACCACCACCGTCACAGCTCCAGCAGATGCCCAAACACAGACACACCCAGGCTGTTCCTCTCCCTCTGCTCCCACCTGGGCCACTGTGGGCCGGGAAAGAGACAAACAGATTAAGCACCCAGGAAGTGCCAAGGTGTGGGACGGTCCTCTGCTCCCAGCCTAGAGTTTAACCCGGGGCCAGCCTGCTCTGCTCATTCCCGGCCAGCCTGCTCTGCTCCTCACCTGCACCTGTTTATGAAACTGACGCCTCCTCAGGGGCGGCCAGAAGTGGCCCAGCCCAGGCCGGACAGAGAAGGTGAACAGAGAAGACAGGCAAGAGTTGGTGTGGCCAGTGAGTGCCAAGAACGGGAACAGGGCTGCTCAGGAGGAGGCCCAGGGCCAGGGCGGGGGAACCCTGTTCAGCCCCACTCACAAGACGCACAAGATCTTCACAGAGGAATCAGGGAGAAAAGAGGGTGCTGTGGCTCTCTCAGACTCCCCCAAGTCAAAGCGGAGTCTCCCCACACCCCAGGAGACAAAGGGAGGGGGCCTTCAAGATGATGCTTGAGGGGGCCAAGGAGTACCTGGCTTGAGGTCCCTTCTAAATTCCTGAGCTTCCCCCTTCCCTGACTGGCTGCTTTCTGAGCCCCCCGCTCCAGGGTGCGGGCCCCTGGACAGCCCACCGATGGCCCCTGCCCAGGATCTCCCGGCTCTTAAATCCTTAGTCTATCCGGCAACAGGAAGCAGCATCTCAGTCCTCAGTCCGGCAGGGGAGATATAGGGGAGAGGTCAGCTCAGACGCAGAGCAAACAACAGACAGGAGGGCACGGACAGGCAGAGGCCGTCCTGGGCTGACCAGAGCCTGGCCCCCGAGCAGTGGGGCCCAGCAGCGGCTGCCATGTGCACAGTGCCAGTGTGTGCCAGCTGCCACGCTCAGTGGGTGTGTCCATGCCCACCCCATATTCCCCACGAGGATACTGCGAGAGTATCCCTGAGGGATGCTCAGAGCAGGGAAGTCACTTGCTGAAAGTCTCACGGGGGTCTCCGGGGAAGCTGGGCTTGACTCCAGGCTGTCAGACCCCGAAGTTCCCGCTCTTACCCTGCGAGCTATGCCGAGGCTGGCCTACCTGGGTTAGACGCTCACATCCCAGAGAGGAAATGCTGAGAGAACAGAGCCAGGAAAAGGCTGCCCATGGTGTCAGCAACACTAGGAGGCCCTGAATATCGCTTGGTGAGAACGGAACTAAGACTCTCCCACGAGGTCCCGGAGAGCCAGCCTAAGCTGGATGGACCTTCGTGGACACCAGAAGCCAGCGGTGGCCAGCGGATGTCTGCGAGGGAAATGAGGTCACGAACCAAGGAGGGAGGCTGGGGCGGTGGGAAGAGCCAAGGCCACCAGCTCTTCTCTGAGACGCATCCTGAGGCTGCCGGCTCCAGCCTTTAAACTTTCTTACCCATTGCTATGGAATTTTTTAAATTCCAAATAAACTGGGGGAAAAGTTTAAAAGTCACATTTACAGCAATAAAAGTGAAAGGTTGGATTTAAGAAAGCTATCCGGTGGGTGCGGTGGCTCACGCCTGTAATCCCAGCACTTCGGGAGGCCGAGGTGGGCGGATCACCTGACGTCAGGGGTTCGAGACCAGCCTGGCCAACATGGTGAAACCCCATCTCTACTAAAAATACAAAAATTATCCAGGTGTGGTGATAGGTGCCTGTAATCCCAGCTATTTGGGAGGCTGAGGCAGGAGAATCACTTGAACCTGGGACATGGAGGTTTTGGTGAGCTGAGATAGCGCCATTGCACTCCAGACTGGGTGACAGAGTGAGACGCCATCTCAAAAAAAAAAAAATAAAATGAAATACAAATACAAAAAACTAGCCGGGCATGGTGGCGGGCACCTGTAATCCCAGCTACTTGGGAGGCTGAGGCAGGAGAGTTGCTTTAATTCTGCCGAGAGGCAGAGGTTGCAGTGAGCCGAGACTGCGCCACTGCACTCCAGCCTGGGCGACAAGAGTGAAACTCCGTCCCCCACTCCCCGTCCCCCAAGAAAAACGAGGTCCTCGAGGCAGCAGAGAAGTCTCCTGTCCACATCTGCAGCTTCACTCAGCCCATGGGGACCAAGCCTGGCCCTGCTTCCCCAAGGTGGGCAGCAGCCCCTCTGCCCTCCCAGCAACCTGTATGCCAGGGTGAGCTTGCAGCAGCTTCGGTGCCAGAGTGAGAGGCTCTCTCCCACCACCACAGGCAGAGCGACTGCAGCAGTCAGGAGCATACAACCGGGGTCAGCCTTCATGCCCATGGTCAGACCATGAGTGACTTCGTCGGGCAGAGGCCGTGATGACTTCTGGTTTCTATGCCATCCAAACATACCCAGCATGGGGCAAGCCCTCAACGATTCACACGAGGCTCTAACAGGGGAATTGGATCGTTGCCCTCCTCTACCTCCCTGACTTCCTCCTGCCTTGGGAATAAAATTCACTTTCCCCAAATGGACTCCCAGGCCCTGCAGGCCCGGCCCCTTCCCACTTCTCTCCTCTCCTCCAGAGTGTACCCTCCTCTCCTGACTCACCCCTCCTCAACCTCCAGGCTTCAGCCTGAACCCCAGAGAGGCCCTCCCACCCAGTAGGAGCCAGATCTCCGCAGCTATTCTGGCTCTTTCCTGGGGGCCCAGCTACCACCTGGAATTACACAGGTTACACAGGTATGCGTGTGATGACTTGTTTGCTCTAAGTCCCCAGCACCGCACCTTCGTCAATGTTTACTGAATGTTTAGGTTATAAGAGAGAGGGGATTAACTATGCACATGTAGGCCTGGAGCAGTGGCTCACGCCTATAATCCCAGCAATATGGGAGCCCGAGGCGGGTGGATCGACTGAGCTCAGGAGTTTAAGACTAGCCTGGGCAACACGGTGAAACCCCCAACTCTACAAAACATTTAAAAATTAACTGGGTATGGGCCGGGCGCGGTGGCTCATGCCTGTAATCCCAGCACTTTGAGAGGCCGAGGAGGGCGGATCACAAGGTCAGGAGATCGAGACCATCCTGGCTAACACGGTGAAACCCCGTCTCTACTAAAAACTTCAAAAAACTAGCCAGGTGCGGTGGCGGGCACCTGTAGTCCCAGCTACTCAGGAGGCTGAGGCAGGAGAATGGTGGGAACCCGGGAGGCAGAGCTTGTAGTGAGCCAAGATCGCACCACTGCACTCCAGCCTAGGAGACAAAACGAGACTCTGTCTCAAAAAAAAAAAAAAAAAAATTAACTGGGTATGGTGGCTCACACCTGTAGTCCCAGCACTTTGGGAGGCTGAGGTCGGCAGGTCACTTGAGCCCAGGAGTTTTGAGACCAGCCTGAGCAACATGGTGAAACCCTTATCTCTACAAAAAATTTGACCAGGCACAGTGGCTCACACCTGTAATCCCAGCGCTCTGGGAGGCCAAGGCGGGTGGATCACCTGAGGTCAGGAGTTCGAGAACAGCCTGACCAATATAGTAAAACTATATCTCTACGAAAAAATACAAAAATTAGCCAGGCGTGGTCGCAGTCACTTGTAGTCCCAGCTACTTGGGAGGCTGAGACAGGAGAATTGCTTGAAACTGTGAGGCAGAGGTTGGAGTGAGCCAAGATCGCGCCACTGCACTCCAGCCAGGCAACAGAGCGAGACTCTGTCTCAAAAAAATAATAAATAAATAAATAAATAAATAAATAAATAAATAAATAACCAGGGCTGGGCATGGTGGTTCACACCTGTCATCCCAGCACTTTGGGAGGCCGAGGTGAGTGGATCACCTGAGGTCAGGAGTACGAGACCAGCCTGGTCAACATGGTGAAATGAAACCCCATCTCCACTAAAAATACAAAAATTAGCTGGGTATGGTGGCGGGCGCCTGTAGTCGCAAAAACAAAAATAAAAATCTAACTGGGTATGATGGTTCACACTTGTAGGCCCAGCACTTTGGACGGCTGAGGCAGGAGGATCGCTTGAGCCCAGGAGTTTGAGATCAGCCTAGGCAACACGGCAAGGCCCTGTCTCTACAAAAAAATACAAAAATTAGCTGAGTAGGGTGGCGCACACTTGTAGTCCCAACTACTCAGGAGGCTGAGGTGGGAGGATTGCTTGAGCCCAGGAGTTAAGGCTGCAGTGAGCTGTGATCGCACCACCACATTCCGGCTTGGGCAACAGAGCAAGACCCTGTCTCGAATAAAAAAAAACCATCCACAGGTAGCCGCAAACCCCCAAGCTGACCCTGACCCTGTTGAAGTAGGGGCTACTGGATAACAGAGAAAATGAAGAAAGAGCCCAGGCGCGGGCGGTCACATTGCCATCCCAGAGGCCAAGAGGACACAGCTCTGGGAAGTCCCGTGCTTCTCGGACTGAACACCCAATTGGTGTCCTGCCCTCACCAGGGGGACAAGGGAGGGATCCAGCAGCCAACACCTGGAGGATATTGTGCAAAACCCATCACCAACTCCCTGCACCCAGGTCCCCAAACCCAGCCTGCCACCTCTCCCAGCGGGCAAGGAAGAACAAACTGAGGGGCAGCCGTGAAGTGAGCTATCTCCTTCCCTCTGCCACCTCCCCAGGCTGGAACCCAACACCACGTCTGTGGCCAGATTCTGGCTGGAGTCCTAAGAAAGAGTTCTAAGAATCTTTCAACAGGTTCAGGCAAATTTTCTTTAGAGAACAAACTAAAGCATCGTCCTAGAGCGACACGAAGCTGACAAATTTGCATCTCAATCAGCCGGACACTGCTCAGCCTTTCACAAGTCTAATTCAATACATTCCAAAAATGGCCTCACTGCTTCTCTGCAATTCAGCCATGCACCAAGTTTGAAAATGTTAGATCGAAGCAGAAACCTTCACCCTAACTTCACCAGGCACTCCCAGACAAGCAACGTGTGGAGATTTCTGCCCTGAAAGAAAACTGGTTATGCGGACTCCAAGAATCAAGGAGCAGTGCGGCCAGAGAGAGATAAGGTGTGTGGGATCAGCAGCCTTCCCGCCCAGGACGCAGGCTCAGCAGGTTTGCCAGATAATCAGAAAAACCAAAATTGGAGGCAGGAGCAAAAGCACGGATAAGAAGTTGATGTTCAACCCACAATCCTGACCCTTCACCTTCACTTTGGTTTACAGGAGCAACCTGTGAAGTCTGCCCAGGGCTTAAAACACCAACTCAGCACCACACTGGCACCATCTCTGGTGCTCCTCCCACTTAGAGGAAGAAGCCAAGGCTGAGGCGGGAATGAAGGGACCAGACCCAACTCTGTCAAAACCATACTATCAATTAAATCTGTGGACAGTCTATGAAAAACAACAACAACAACAACAACAACAACACCTAGAATCTGACCTTCCCGACACCATGGTAGGTTTAAAAAAAAAAAACACAAAACCTGCCCACAACAGTTCTCTGGTCTGAGTGAGACACTAAAAGCTTTCTCTGAGGCCAGGTGCGGTGGCCCACGCCTGTAACCCAGACCTTTGGGAGGCCGAGGCAGGTGGATCACGAGGTCAGGAGATCAAGGCCATCCTGGCGAACACGGTTAAACCCCGTCTCTACTAAAAATCCAAAAAAAATTATCTGGGCGTGGTGGCGGGCCCCTGTAGTCCCAGCTACTCGGGAGGCTGAGACAGTAGAATGGCGTGAACCCGGGAGGCCGAGCTTGCAGGGAGCCAAGATGGCACCACTGCACTCCAGCCTGGGCGACAGAGCGAGACTCCATCTCAAAAAAAAAAAAAAAAGCTTTATCTGGGGATGATGACTTTTTTTTCTGCTTTCTTTTTTTTTTTTAAACCCTGTGTCCAGCCTGAAAGAACCCACAAGAAAGGCAAGCAGGAAGGGTCACGATCTCTAAGGGAGGAGAGAGGAAAGGAGAGGAAGAAGCAAATACTCCAACCTGTGCCTTTCCGGGACAGGCATTAATCTCCTAACATCGCTTGGGCAAAGCACAAAGCTTGTTCAGGGAACAAGGTCTGACTCTTCCCAACTCCCAAGATTACTTGCTGATGTGGGGAAAGGCCTGCCAAGAACCCTTAGGCTGTTAGGAAATATTTTTGAGTGGCTAAAGGCTAAAGGTTAGTTATAAATGATATACTTTCTGTCCTCTCCCCGCGGCCTCTGCATTCTCCTGCTTTCTCCTGCCTTGATTCTCTCCAGCTAAGCCTCCCTCCCTAGAGACTGGGACACACAGGAATCTCCCGGGCAGATCAGAGAAGGGAAACAGGGAGGCTTCCACAAAGGATTACACCCAGCATGAGCTGGTCCAAAGCTTTCTCTTCCTGCAAAGAGCTCTAGAAAGAAAAGGCCTGCTGCTGGGGACTCAGGAAGTCAAACCTGAGTCGTACCTCCATCTACGGGCACTCGAGCACTGGCGAGAGAGATTATGTGAGCTCAGCTATTATGAGTTACCGTTAGGATCAAGGAGAAGGCAGAGGGAAACACTGCCTGTTAAGGTTGCCTAGGAAGGAGGGTAGGAAGCTAGAGGCTGGGGGCTGCTGTGGCCCTCCTGTGGGGCTGAACCTACTGCCCTGTAGTAATCAGGATCCTCCAACAAGGTATGAAGGTGTGAAGGAGTGTGTGTGTTGGCGGGTGCAGATGTCATGCAGAGAAGCATCCTCAGCCTGCCTTCAGCAATTCCAGTGGCGAGGCAAAGACGAGAGAACAAGCCTAGCATCATTTCCATAAACGTTCCCTTCTCCTCTTCCCCTTCATCCTCATGGGGTTGGAAAGCCACGGAGATGTCCTCAGAGCCCGTGTCGGGAAATGCCCTTTGGAGAATCACCAGGCAGCAAAAATAGACAAGAAATCGTGTCCAGCAAGCACTTAGGAGACTCCACAACGGCCTGAGGGATGTCTAGATTCTAGATGAGCCCTGCCTGGGGTGGAGGCAAGGCCACTTCCTCTCCTGCTGCACCCCAGCCCCTAAATCAGGAGTTCCTCTTTCTCACAAGCAGAGAGCAACATGTTTACTACCAGCCAAGCTATGTTCCAGGAGCTGGGAGGTGAAGAGAGGAGTCCAGCAATGTTCCCAGGGGGTGGAAGGAACACCGTGGACAGCAGGTGGGGTTCTGGGTGGATGGCAGGCCCAGGCTCTGTGGCCTTGCGCAAGACAGAAGATCGCTCTGAGCCTCGGTGTCTTCATCCACAAAACAGGGGCAATGACAAGTAGCCGGCAGGGCTGGGTGAGGATCAGATGGGCCTTTGGATACCCGAGAGGCACTGGGCAATGCAGTGCTGTGGCATGCCAGGTCTTCATCCCCATCCCGCCCCCTCCCAAAGCCCCGGCTCCAGAAGCCCCCCGCAGCCCCAGGCGCCTGTCTCACCTGGCTTGGTACACAGGTAGGAGTAAAAGCCCTCCGACTTGAGCATGATGAGCAGCGAGCCCCAGCCCAGGAGGACTGCCGAGAAGAGGAGGTTCTCCAGCACGGCCGTGCAGGCCATCCACCAGCGGCGGCGATGGGCAGTGGCCAGGGTGGGCGCCATGGTGCGGCGCGGCTCCGGGCTCCCACTCCGGCTCTGCACCACCTGCGCACAGACCTCGGCGTCAGCGGCCGGCCCTGCCCAGCCCCTGCGGCCGCCCCCCAGCTGCCCCGGCCGCTGCCGCAGGGCTCGGGACTGTCACTCCTCCCCGGCCGCGGTGGCCGGTGCGCGCAGCGGAGGAGGCGAACCCCAGCCCTGCCCGGACCTGGGCCACCCCGACCCCGCGGCCGGCTCGTACCGCTGCTCTGCGCTACGACAGAGCCGCCCTGGCCAGGCAGGGAGACGTCTCCCGCAGCTCACTCCGAGGTAAACTGAGGCATGGAGGCAAGAAGAGGCTAACGCATGCTGAGGGCCGTGGAACTAGTCCTGGCCTGCAGCAGGACTGACATCGCCTGGGGCCAGCATGGAACGCAGCGTGAGGTGGGCAGGGGCAGATCCGAGGGCTGCCTCTCCCAGGGACCCTGACAGGTGCCCTCCCGCCCGCGCCCGAGACCCTTCCCCAGAGCTGGTTTCTTCAACCACAAGATCAGCGCCCAGAGCTACGGAACGGCCCGCCCCGGCGCGCTCATTGGCCGGATGGCGCAGGAACTGTCGCGCCATTGGCCGCCGTCTAGGTCGCTAGGCGCTGCGGCCACGCGAACCCGGCGTGGGAGACGAGGAGCCGGTTCAAACCGGCGGCGCGAGCCAGCCCGCGACCCCCATCCCCGGCGTTCCCCAGGCAACCCGCCCGTTTCCATGGCCTCAGAGCCCCGTGCCTCCATCCCCAGCCCGCATCTGTTCGTCATCTCTTTCCTGGCGGCCCCTCATCGCTCCGTCTCTCTCCTCTTACTCCCACGTTTTCTCCCTGCGCCCCTTCGGCGGGCGCTTCTGCCCCCGCGCCCTCGCCCCAGCTGCGACCCCCGGCTCCAGCTCACCCGTCTCCTCCGGCGTGTGTCGGGCCCGCCCGGCGCCTTTTCTGCCCTCTTTTATTCCAGCCCTTTTATTCCGACCCCAAGAAGAAAACACTGCCACCCGCTGATTGGCTGAGCGGGGCTGGAAACAGGCGTCGACCAATCAGCAGCCAGTCCCCCGCCCGCCCCGCCGCGAGCAGAAGCCGGTTCCGGCCGGACTCGGAGACAAACAAGAGAGATGGGGGGCGGGAGGGGCCGGGGCGCTGCGGGCTCTGCCGCCTTCAACTTGACCGAGTCACAGCGCGGCCGGGAACCCCGGCGACATCGCCCCGCGACCTCTCCAGCGCCCTGACCCTGCGAGGCTGGGGCTCCGACTCCGCGTCCCGGACCCCCGCGGACTCCTCCCCGAAGCCGCCGGGCCACCAGCGCCCCCAGCTGGGCTCTCCCGCGGCCGCCCCGCCGTCCCCAGCTGCCCCCTCCGCGCGGGTCACCACGCCCAGATGCGCCAGCTCCGCACTGTGGTTCCGCTCTGGAATCCCCACCCCGCTTTCTCCCCACGAAGCGCCGCCGTACCCGCCGCCTCGGGCTTTGGGTCCTGGTTCCTCCCTCCCCCGCCCCGGTGGTTCCCGTCCCGGCGTATTCGGGTCTGGGATCCCGGACCCGGTCCAGCCGTGGCGCCCCCTGCTGATGCACCGACCGGGTGCCGTCTGCCCGGTCCCTGGAAGTTGGCCCTTGGAAACCTGCAATGGGATTTGGGGCTGGTCTGTCCGGTCCTAGGATGGGGTCTCCTGAGGTCCCCCCATCAGACCTTTCTCCGCCCGTGTTCACGCACTGCTCGGTCCCCCGGGGACCCTCCATCCTTGATGGTCATCTGGGAGCTCCCTGCCCGCGGTGAGCCCCACCCCCCACCTTCACCCCTTTCCACCCACGTCCACCGGCTCGTACAAGCCTGCGAGGGTTCGAGGGGGCTCCGGGTTCCCGTCTGATAAGCCCGGGCTCCGAAAGCTCAGCTGCCCGTCTTCGTCCCCCAGATCCGAGGCACTAGCCCGAGCTCGGAAGACCCTCTGACTGCCCCAGAATCTGCTTGGTCTACCTGGTTCGTTCCGGGGGGCTGGCTTAGCACCCCAGGGCTGCCGCGTGGTGTACTCATCTGGAATCCCAGCGGTTTGGGAGGTTAAGGTCGGAGGGCCACTTAGGGCTAGGAGTTCGAGACCAGCCTGGGCAGCATGGCGAGACCCGTCTCTACCAAAATAAAAAATAACCAAAAATAGCCGGGCGCGGTGGTTCACGCCTGTGCTCCCAGCACCTTGGGAGGCCGAGGCAGGTGGATCACGAGGTCAGGAGTTCGAGACCAGCCTGGCCAACATGGTGAAACCGGGTCTCTACTGAAATGCAAAAACTAGCTGGGTGTGGTGGTGCACGCCTGTAATCCTGCTACTGGGGAGGCTGAGGCAGGAGAATGGCTTGAACCCAGGAGACAGAGGTTGCAGTGAGCCGATTGTGCCACTGCACTCCAACCTGGGTGACAGAGCAAGACTCCGTCTCAAAAAATGATAATAATAAAAAAAAAAAATAAAACAAAACCCCACCACCACCCCAGGGCTGTGGGAGCCCCAGACGCCTCTTGCTCTACTTGCCCCAGTCCAAGTGTGCCCCTACTGTCTAGAATCCGCCCAGGCCACCTGGCGAGGGCACCCTCCTCCAGACAAGGCTTGGTGCTGTCAGCCTGCCGGGGGGCGGCTCCAGCTGGTAACCTACCCGGTTCCTCACCCTGTAGAACCCTTCCCACTCACAAGGTTTCAACTGCTATCTGAAAAATCTCTTCCTTCACCCTTTCCTCCTCTTTGAGCAGCCTGAGGGTGCTCCAGGGCTCAAACACATCTCAGAACTGTCCTCCCCATTTTCTCTCAGATAACCACACTACTGTCTACTGAAGTTAGATACCAAGAACCATCTCTTTTTTTTTTTCTTTTTTTTGAGACAGGATCTCAGGCACCCAGACTGCTGGAGTGTGGTGGCATGATCATAGCTCACTGCAGCCTTGACCTCCTGGGCTTAGGTGATCCTCCTGCCTCAGCCTCCCAAATAGCTGGGACCACAGGTGCGTGCTACCATGCTTGGCTAATTTTTGTATTTTTTGTAGAGATAGGGTCTTGCCCTGTTGCCCAGGCTGGTCTCAAAGTCCTGGGCTCAAGTGATCCTCCCACCTCAGCCTCCCAAAGTGCAGGGATTACAGGCATGACTCACAGCACCCTGCTGAGAACCATCCTTTCAACTGACATTTGTTAGGCAGTCGCTGTGATTCTGCCTCTGCCTCAGCCCATCCCTATCACACTGATAACAGCTGTATCTCCTACATATTTACCTAATCAGTCCATCTGTGCCCTTAGGCCCGGAACTGCTGTTGTTGAGCCACCTTCAAATTTCTGCTCAAATCTAGCCCCCATCTCATCCCAGGGCACTAAGGGAATGTAAATGTGACCTCTGCCAAAATCCTTCAGAAAATATTATTTGTGAAACAGGATAAAGTTCCAGTTCCTGGCTGGGCACGGTGGTTCACGCCTGTAATTCCAGCACTTGGGGAGGCTGAGGTCAGAAGTTAAAGACCAGCCTGGCCAACATGGTGAAACCCTGTCTCTACTAAAGGTACAAAAATGGCTGGGCGCGGTGGCTCACACCTGTAATCCCAGCACTTTGGGAGGCCGAGGCGGGTGGATCACGAGGTCAGGAGTTCAAGACCAGCATGGCCAGGCTGGGCGCAGTGGCTCATGCCTGTAATCCTAGCACTTTGGGAGGCTGAGGCGGGTGGATCACGAGGTCAGGAGTTCGATACCAGCTTGGCCAAGATGGTGAAACCCTGTCTCTACTAAAGATACAAAAAATTAGGTGGCGTGGTGGTGCACACTTGTAGTTCCAGCTACTCTGGAGGCTGAGGCAGGAGAATCACTTGAACCCGGGAGGCGGAGGTTGTAGTGAGCCAAGATTGCGCCACTGCACTCCAGCCTGGGCAACAAGAGCGAAACTTCATCTGAAAAAAAA
>NC_045449.1:1462675-1484030 GCF_002776525.5 Piliocolobus tephrosceles
CGCCGCCCCGCCCACTCACCCGCTCCGCCCCGCCCGCTCACCTGTGTGCGCACTGCACCCCGTGGCTCCCAGCCGGGCAGGGCAGCTCGCAGCGCGCTCCGCGGAAGCCGGGCGGGCAGGTGCACTGGCCGGAGGCGGCGCTGCAGCGGCCCCGCACACACTCGCACTGCTGCCGGCACTCGGGACCCCACCAGCCGGGCCGGCAGACGCAGCGGCCCGAGTCCTGCTCGCACGGGGAGCCGTGGCAGGTGCAGCGGAAGCTGCAGCGGCGCCCCCACCAGCCCGGCTTGCACACGCAGGCGCCCGTGGCCTGCTCACAGCGCGCCGCCTCGGGGTTGCACTGGCACGGGCGGCGGCACGTGGGCGACCACCAGCCCGGCTGGCAGCGGCACACGCCGGTCGTGGGGTCGCAGCGCCCGTGGGGGCCGCAGGCGCACGGGAACTCGCAGCGGGCGCCCCAGCGGTCGGCCTGGCACTGGCACGCGCCCGTGGCTGGCTCACACTGGCCGTGCGGGTGGCAGGGGCAGCTCTCACGGCAGTCGGGGCCCCAGTACTGGCCCGGGCAGCCTGCAGAGGTGGGTACGGGAGGGGTCAGCGGGCTCAGGGCCGCACGCAGACCCTTACCCTGCGTCCCCTTAGGCAAGGAAAAGGGGCACGGGGCCCATCCTCCAAGAGCTGGGGACAGACCCTCGGAACATCCGGCAGCCTGTCCTGGGCAACAGTCACTTCCTGCTCCACTCTGACCTACAGAAAACCCTTAGCCATTAGTGGGAGGCTCAGCCTACCATTTCACATTCCAGAACACACTCAGAGATCCTGAGTGGGCAGTGGACTTGCCCAGAGTGCGGCACCGAGGTGGGTGGGCCTTCCTCCATGCCTGCTCCTCCCTGCTGAGGTGGATCCCTGCTGGGCTGGAGCAGAGAGGGCTCCCTCCCCATCTCAGTCCTGGATGCTGCCCGCCAGGGTGGCAGGATAAGCCACCTTTCCCCTAGTGATTCCTTGATTCCTGGTGCCCATCCTCTGGCTTCCCAACCCCTTTCCCTTCCCTTTCTTTCTGCCAGAAAAGGCAGACAGCCGAGCCTGGGGCCTCCTTCCATCCACTGCCCATGTATAAGGCGTATGTGGGAAAGAGAAGGAATATACTCATTTTGCAATGAACGGGAATCACAGGTTTTCTGAGAAGTGGAAGAGGAAGATGCGCAGGTGGGCAGGGCTTTGTGGATACGGGTGAAAACCCAGTGACTCAGGCCATCTCCTAGGAGTGTGCGTCACTTCCTGTCTCTGAACCGCGATTCCCCGGTGAAGCTGGGAGGGATCCTGGCCCTGCTGTCCTGAGGCTACATGGCTACCTGCCTTGCCTGCCCCCACACCACTGTCCCTGTACCCAGCTCTGCCCAGCAACTTCATCCAGCCCTTGAGACTTACGGGAGCTGCAGTAGGCCCCAAAGAATCCAGGTTTGCATCGACAGAGGCCTGGCTTCACACACACCTCATCTTTCTGGCAGGCATCCGGCCCCTCACAGATGGCTGAAAGACACCCCACCCAGGTTGGAAAGACAGGAGCAGGACCAGGGGACACCCCTGCCCTCTCACTGGCTCCAGGGGCCATGCCTCCTCAAGAGGTGCCCCTGCAGGCCCGGTGTCAGGAAGGGCAGGCCCGGCAGGGTAGGAAGGAAGGGTTACTGCTGGGCTACGGCTTCCCTTCTCCTTGGCTGAGGGTCTGTCCGGCTACTCACGGATTGTGCATTCGTGATCCTTCTGCCTCCAGCCTGCGCAGCACTGCAGCTCAGCAGAGGGGCTGTGAAGCAAAAAGGGGTCAGCCGGACAAGGCGGGGGGTGCAGCCTAGCCCCGAGCAAGGTGGATCACTGACTCTGGCTGAGGTGGGGGAGGCTGGTTTAGCCTTAGCTAGGGAGGCCCTAGCAGATCTTTACAGCTCAGGTCCCCAGCCCCTCCCCTCTCCTTCCCTGGCCCTTCCACCACCCGCCCTGGCTAGCCGCTACCTGCCAGGCCGCCATCAGCAGCTCTTCCTTCCAGCCCAAGCCCCCCTCCTAGTCTCCTCCGTCCCCTAAAGGCCTCAACACCGGTTCAGCCACCCGCCATCAGACTCCCACAAGACCCACCTGCTGGCCACACAGACGTGCTGCCCATTGGGGTCCAGCTCAGACCCCTGAGTCCCCCGAGTCCAGAGCAGCAGCAGCGGGAGCAGCAGCCCCAGCCCCATGGCAGCCGGTGCGGTGGGAGGGCTCAGGTTCTTCTGGCCCCCACAGCTCCCAACCCCCTCCCTGCTTCCTCTCAGGGCTTTTCCTGAGGAAACCAGGCCGGAGGGGCGGGCTGCCATGAGGCACCTCCCTGAGACGGAGGGGGTGGCTGGAAAGACTGACACTCAAAAAAAGAAAGGAAAAAGAAAGCAATGGCAGGGCTGAGTGGCCTCGGCCTGGAAGGGCCAGAAGGATGAAGTTGCAGGTCTCTGGGTGCCAGGGCTAGGGAAGCCGGTGGAATGAGGGTGAGAGCCAGGGCTTTCCATCAAGCCACACTCCCAAAGCAAGGCCCGAGCTTCAAGAAGCCACCCCCGTCTAAGTGACTGAGCAAGGAGAGCCGAGAGGACCCCTTAGCCTGCCTCTGCGCCTGGCAGGGTTGGGAGGCGGGACAGACATGGACAGACAGGCGAGGAACAGTCTCTGTATATTACGGGCAGTTCTTTATTACATGAGCTCAGGCGGTCTGCACAAA
The DNA here is from genome assembly GCF_002776525.5 of Piliocolobus tephrosceles. Lineage (NCBI taxonomy): Eukaryota > Metazoa > Chordata > Mammalia > Primates > Cercopithecidae > Piliocolobus > Piliocolobus tephrosceles. The sequence goes on from NC_045449.1 coordinate 1,465,407, forward strand.
GCCCTGGGAGCTAGGCAGTCCGCTCTCATTTCATGGATGGGGAAACTGAGACTCAGAGAGGCACTCTTATATCTGGCCCCAGAGGCTTGGTACAGAGACGTAGAGAGGGAGGTGGGCTGAGCCCCCATCCTGCCCTGGTACAGGCCAGGACTAGGGCAGACCCCTGGCGAGGGCCGCGAAGGCGGGAGCCGTGTCCTCATTTGAGGCCACACATCCATCCGCAGCTAGACCCCTAAGTCAGGCCTCCGGGGCGGCTGAGGCCCCCAGACAAAGGCGTTCGTGGAGGGCAGAACAGGGCGGATCAGGAGCTGGAGACTGTGGTTGGGCCTCCTCTTCTCCCCCTAGCTTGCTGGGTGCGGGGCTGTTGGTCTCATCCTCAGGGGATTCGGCTTGACCCCGATACCATAGGCCAAAGCTGGACAGAGACAGCCAGAGGCACTTTCAGCCAGGAAGCCAAAGAGGTCAAGGATATGCATGAGGGCAAGGGGTGGTGAGAAAAGGGAAGAGGGGGAAGAAAGGACAGCCTGAGGGAGTGGGAAGGTGATGGGGGCCAGGGCCAGAGAAGCAGGAGGGGAGGGTGTGCTTAGAGCCAAGGACAGCAGGGTGACAGGCAGAGAAGCAGGAAAGGGGATCCTGAGAAGAACAAGCCAGGGCCCTTCCTCCCTCCCCATACTCTTGTCCTTCCCCTTCCCCCAACATACAAACTCTGTATTCTGGACTCCGGGGGTGGGGGATGGTCTCCCTTATCATCGGAGAGCAGGAGCCACGAGCCATCCTCATCGTCACTGAGACAGAGGAGAGAGGAGACGTGACGGCCATTGATCAAGGCCCTGAGGGACAACAGGAATCCAGCAGGGGGGACGGAGGGACTGCAGGGCCCCCGGGGCTGGAGAGAAGGCAACCCTGGGGAGATGCAGGATGTAGGGGCTTTAATTTTTAATTTTTTTTTTTTTAGACAGGGTCTCACTCTGTCACAGGCTGGAGTACAGTGGCGCGATCTCAGCTCCCTGCAACCTCTGCCTCCCAGGTTCAAGTGATTCTCCTGCCTCAGCCTCCTGAGTAGCTGGGATTACAGGCACCTGCCACCACACCCAGCTAATTTTTGTATTTTTAGTAGAGACGAGGTTTCACCATGTTGGCCAGGCTGGTCTCGAATTCCTGACCTCAGGTGATCTGCCTGCCTCAGCCTCTCAAAGTGCTGGGATTACAGGAGTGAGCCACTGTGGCCAGCTTTATTTTATAGCTTGACACGCAGCAGGCCCTGACACAGCCGCGGCTACCGTTTCACCCCCAGAAGAACAAATAGACCCAGCCAAGGTAGGAACCTGAAGAATGAATGTGGAGAGGCCGCATTGGCAGGCAGAATGGATGGCAGGCAAGGTAAGGGGAATGGTGAAATCCAGGGAGAAGGGCACAGGCCGGACAGTGGCCACGGGACACCACCAGACCAGGTCAGCAGGTCCTAGAAGTGGCCAGGCTAGAGAGGCTCAAGGGGTGACCAGGTTGGGGTGATAGCCTCAGTCTGAGACAGTGGGCTCAGAGGGTGCCCAGGCTGAGTCATCAGGCTCAGCAGAATGAGGGAGGGAGGCCTGGCTCAGTGGGAATGCAGGCAGGGACCTACCTGCTCTCTGCTTCCTCTGGTGTCCCTAACATCTTGGCCTTGATCTTCTTCCGCTGCTTCCGGACAGCCACCTTCATGGCCTCGAGCAGAAGGCCAGGGACCCGGTGGTCTGTGAGCAGCTCCCTACAGAAGAGGGCAGGAAGGGAGAAAGCTGTGGGGATGCCAGCCATGGGGATGCCAGCCGTGGGGAGGCCAGCCGCAGGCCTCACTCCTGGTACCTGTGCATGTGGCTCCTCCCTGAACACCTGAAGCGCTCTGCCTTGCTGACACCCTCAGACACCCCATGGCCCCTCCTAGGAGAGTTTCCCTGGCTGCTGCAGCTGCGACCCTTTGCACTGTCCCTCTCCCCTGTCTGGATGACATTGCAGGAGGGCAGGGGCTATGCAATTCATGTCCTCCCAGTTCCCAGCGCAGGCCTGGCACATGTCATTGTGGACATGTCAATGACCAGAATGAGGTGGGGTGATCAGAGGCCCTCTGGCTTCCCAGTGCTCTCACCGCTGGAAGTAGGCCAGCTCCTCCTTGAGCAGGAACACTTTGGCTTTGAGTTCATTCCGCTCCTGAAGGATCTGCTCAAATTCCTCCCGACTGAAGCACTGCCCTGCCTCCGAGGGGCGCTCCCGCTGCTGCGCAGCCTCCACCTTTGGAAGGATAGGCATGGTCAGAGGGTCGCCTCCGCTGGCGTTCGTTCCCCCCACCCCAGGGCCATCATGGGAATGCTAGAGGAAGTGACGGGTAGGGAGACTTGGGGGACAAGGGTGCCCCAACAGATAACAGAGCAGTGCTCCTGCTGAGAGCAGGAGCCGAAGCCGGCCGGGGGCGCAGATCTGTGTGCCACCTCCCCGCTTCCTAGCGGACCTGCTGTGCAGCATGCAAACCTTGCCCGAGCGCCCACCGAGCTCTGGACGCTGAGTCCTGGGCTGGGTCCTTGCCTTCTTGCGGCACTCACCGGGTCCTCAGATGCGCCCGCGCCGGCGGTTGTCCATTCGGGCTCCTGCACGTGCTGGTGCCCGGGAGCCCCGGCCTGCCCCTGCGCTCGCTCTTTAGCCGCCATGGTCGCGCCTTCGCCAAGCTGCTGGCGCTCCCTCTCGCGGTCCTGCGCGGCGCGCAGCTGGATCTGCACGGCCGCCAGCTTGTGCCGCAGCTCAGCATTCACCAGCAGGAGGCGCTGCAGCTGCTCCTGCAACTGGGAGCGGAGCAAACGGTGGGGTGGGCGGGGCACCGAAGGACCCCGGAGCCCCGCCCCGTGCCTGCCTCGCTCCGCCCTCCACTCCGCCCCCCGAGCCCCCGCCCCGCCCACGTCTTGCCCTTACGGCCTCGGTCTCCTGGCCTCGCTGCCGCAGGTCGCGGTTGTGCGCACGGAGTTCGTCCCGCTGTCGGTCCGTCACCTCCTTGAGCTGCCGCAGCAGCGCGCGCTCCTCTGAGGAAGGGGCGTTCTTAGCGGCGGCACGAGGCCCGCGGGAGGGAGAGGAGGACCCGAGCCGGTCGCCACCCGCCCTGTCCTGGCCGGAGCTGCGCTCACCCTGTGGCCCCGCGCGCAGCTCCCTGCGGAGGCGCTCGTTCTCCTCCCGCAGCCGCCGCAGCTCCTGCTCCGCCTGCTGCGCCGACACCTGCAGCTGGGGAGACCCGGGTCTCAGGCTTCGGCCCTGCGGGTCCCGCGGGTGGCGAGGGGGGCCCGTGACTCACCGAGTCTGGGGCGGGCCCCACGGCAGCCTGTTCCAGGAGCTCCAGCGCCCGCACCACTAGCGGCACCAGCCCGGCCGCCGCCTCCGGCCCGAAACGGCGCGCCAGCTCCTGCAGCTCAGTGCCCAGGGCTCCGGCTAGATGGTACACAAGCTCCGCGGCCGTTCCGGACCCTGCGGTCTCCCGAGACCCCCAGCCAGGCGCCACTGCCCTCCTGGGCTCCATGTCACCCAAAGGCTTAGGGCTGCGATCCCTCCACCCTCAACTGAGACGGGGAAAAGCCAAACAGTTCCGCCCCAGGAAGCCTTTAGGGCTGTGTGGGCGGGGTAGAAGCGAAAAGGGTGGGGAGGAACGAGGGAGAAGGCGTGGGGAAGGGAGATAGTGTCCTAGGTCCCCTGGACCCTGCCCTTTCCATGCCCAAGGTCACAGGAAACAGGACAGCCAACTTCCAGCCAGACGTCCAAGAGCTGAGGCTCAGGGCTGCAAGTGGTCACTTTAGTGGAGCCCTCCCCACAGGCCCAGTCCAGGCTCCGCCCCCGTGTGTGGAGTCATGGGGCCAACTTGGCAGCGGGGCACTCCAGGCAAGAGGTGACAGGTAGGCAGCCAGTCACTGGCCTCTGCCCGGCTGTACACCAGCTGTCTGCCTGTGTACTTATTTTCCTGACCAGGAGTGACACAGCTTAAAGGGCTGGGCTGGACACCACAGCCGCTCAGCGCAAGCCACAGAGTTCCTAGACCCGGGAAAGGTCAACCGCTCTCAGAACTGTGGAAAGGAGGCGAGGGCTTCCAAGTACTGTTTTGTAGAGAAAGCAGCAAATGTGGTCAAGGCAGCGGAGTGTGAAAGCCCAGCCCCGCCTCAGGTCTCCACTGAGTCCAGGGGCTATCTACCCCAAAGCCCTGAATAGGAAGGCGGCCTCATACTCCCCCTCCACAGCTGAGCCCAGCATCTCGCTGTAAACCGCTCCAGTCCAGTCACACCGGGGGCCTGGCTGGCTTGGAGGCGGTGCAGACTACACGAGGCAGGAGCCCTGTTAACTTTGGCTGTTTCCTTCTCCTGTTAGACCTAAATCCAGAATTTGGGTTCGGGGGGAAAAAAACAAACAGCCCCTGAACTCCTATTTATACAAAATTTATTATTATATTTTATTCAGGATGACAAGCCATCAGGAGGTCAACACCACAACAAGCACAGACAGAGGGAGAGGCCAAGCTGCTGAATGTCAGCGGCCTGTCTGGAGGGGCTGAGGCTCCGGCCTCAGGAGGCTGAAGCTGGAAGCAGGGAGACAGCTAGGCATACAGGTCCTCCCGGTCCGCAGAGTAAACCTCCCCCTCCTGCAGGAGGGCGAAGTTGAGGAAGTGGGAAGGCCTGTGCACCTCGTGGTAGAACTCTTTGGGGTTCGCCAGCTGCAGCTCATATTTCATGTTGGGGTCATGCCGAACACCTTCGGGGAGAAGGAAATAGCCAGCGTCAACAGGGCTCCCGCCTCATGCAGCCTGCACCACCTCCAGGCCAGCCAGGCCCCAAGTGTGACGGGCGATGGCCTCACCTTATCCCTACTGCTATCCCCACGTCCCCAGGCTCCTCCCACTTACCCATAAAGTTGTAGTTCCACGAGGACTGGGCAGGGACCATGAAGAAGCCAAGGAAGCGGTCGGACAGCAACATCTGGACCCTCTCATAGTGTGAAGGCAGGTAGCCCTTGGGGTTGTTGCCCTTGTCTGTGTTCTGGCGGCCCCATTCGTAGCCACTGGGGGTCAGCTTGTAGGCCGTCAGTGTACAGGAGCCTGGTGTGAAGCTGGGGGAGGGACGAGGGCAGAGTCACAGCTCAGGTCACTGTTCTGGGCCCTGGCCTGCAATCCCTGCCCCACCATACTTCCTCCCAAGGAGCCCAGGCCTACCTGCACGTGATGATAATGGTCTTCTCGCCATCCCAAGATGGGTTGTCAGCCATGATCTTGGCATGGGTGGTGACATCCTGGGGTGATAACTGCGGGGACTCATTCGGCTGAGTGTGGATCCAACCTAAGGGTTCCATCTCCTATAGGTAAAGAGGAGTACAGAGCTCTTCAGAATCCCATCTGCAGACAGGAATCGCACCAGCTCTTCCACACTCAGGCTCCATTACTTCCCATTACCTTGAGGTACTCATGCTGGGGCAGCTGGCCCGGCAGGTGCACCGTCTGGTGAGTGCCCCACTGTGGCACCATCACGATGCAGCGTATCTCCTTCACCTGGGGGTTATCTGGTGGGCTCACCCCATACAGGTATCCTGCAATCTGGAGACAAAGGGGTCAGGGACCAAAACTCTTCTTAGTACCAGCTCAGAGTTGGAGCTCCCAGCCCTCTGTTTTCCTTCCTTCCCCCAAGAACGAGGACAGTTTTTTTTTTTTTTTTTGAGATGGAGTCTCGCTCCGTCCCCTGGGCTGCAGTGCAGTGGCCGGATCTCAGCTCACTGCAAGCTCCGCCTCCCGGGTTCACGCCATTCTCCTGGCTCAGCCTCCCGAGTAGCTGGGACTACAGGCGCCCGCCACCTTGCCCGGCTAGTTTTTTTGTATTTTTAGTAGAGACGGGGTTTCACCGTGTTAGCCAGGATGGTCTCGATCTCCTGACCTCGTGATCCGCCCATCTCGGCGTCCCAAAGTGCTGGGATTACAGGCTTGAGCCACCGTGCCCGGCCGAGGACAGTTTTTTTAAAACGTGATCAGAACCCCTGTATCAGAATCGGCTGCAGTGCTTGTTCAAAATGTTAAACATGGACCTCATCTCGGACTTCCCACATCAGGACCTCCTGAGTGGGGTCCAGGAATCTGCACTGCTCACAAGCTCCCCAGCTGATTATTAAGTAGAGCATTCATAAGCAAATGAGCATACAAACCTCCAGCTCAATGTATTTTCACAAGCTGAAAACATCTGGAAATCCAGCACTTGGTGCTATTTTAAATTTTACATTATCACCAAGTAAGAGGATCTGTTTACTATAAACTCACCCACACAGGATATTAACAGTCTTCTCAAATTTGCCAACCTGACAGCCACTAATAGTGGGTTTTTTTGAGATGGAGTCTCACTCTGTCGCCCAGGCTGGAGTGCAGTGGTGTGATCTTAGCTGACTACAACCTCCACCTCCTGGGTTCAAGCAATTCTGCGTCAGCCTCCTGAGTAGCTGGGACTACAGGCACATGCCACCATGCCCCACTAATTTTCACATATTTCATAGAGACAGGGTTCTGCCATGTTGGCCTCGCTGGTCTTGAACTCCTGACCTCAGGTGATCCAGCCGCCTCGGCCCAAAGTGATGTTTTATAAACTATGAATATCCCTGATACACTAGTAAAGTTATGCATCTTTTCTCTTTTTTGACAGGGTATCACTCTGTCACCCAGGTTAGCATGCAGTGACGTGATCTCAGCTCACTAGACTCACCACCCTCCAGGATCAGGTGATCTTCCCACCTCAGGCTCCTGAGTAGCTGAGATTACAGGTGTGGGCCACCATGCCTAGCTAGTTTTCTAATTTTTTTGTAGAGACAGCATTTCGTCATGTTGCCCAGGCTGGTCTCGAACTCCTGGGCTCCAAAGATCTGCCCACTTCGGCCTCCTACAATGCTGGGATTAGCCATGAGCCAGTGCGCCCCACCTGGAGTGCAGTGGTCATCAAAGCTCACTGCTTGGGTTCAAGCAGCCTCAGCCTCCTGAGTAGATGGGACTATAGGCACATGTTTTTTTTTTTTTTCCTAGACGGAGTCTTCCTCTGTTGCCCAGGCTGGAGTGCAGTGACGCAATCTTGGCTCACTGCAATCTCCCCCACCTGGGTTCAAGCAATTCTCCTGTCTCAGCCTCCCTAGTAGCTGCAACTACAGGCGCATGCCACCATGCCTGGCTAATTTTTTGTATTTTTAGTAGAGACGGGGTTTCACCATATTGGTCAGGCTGGTCTTGAGCTCCTGACCTCAGGTGATCCACCCACCTCAGCCTCCCAAAGTGCTGGGATTACAGTCATTAGCCACTGCGCCTAGCCTAGTGTTGAGATTACAGGCGTGAACCACTATGCACACCTGGTCAGGAATTTGTTTCTAATCATATCTATTCTCTTCCAAATACTATCAGGTTAATACTACATTTACTACCTTCTCTCAGCTGCCACAGCTTTTGCTATCTCATGGGGCCAAAACCCGCCTCGTTGTTTTGGCTATCCTTGCATAATTACTCATCCATGAATCTTGAAACCAGCATCTCAAGTTCTAGACAATCTCAGGTCAGCGTTTTAGGCACAAAATGCATTGGGCACACACTGTGGCCTGAGTCCACTTACTTGGGCCCGAAGGTCAGATATGCAGATGAACTTCTTAAGCACATTCTTGGGAAGGATGTAGGTGTAGCCAGTCTCCTTGATGTCGTCAGATGAAACATAGATGTGATTGGTCCTTAGGTGCAGGTTGGCAGCAGAGATGGCCCTAAAAACGGGTAGGGAGTGTCAGCATCACTCAGCCCAGCACCTTAGGTAGTGCAGCCGGCCTTTCCACCCCCACCCTCTTGCCCCTGACAGTACCTGACCCTCCACTCAGTCTTGGATGAGAAAGTCTGGGTCTCATAGTTGCTGGTGGTGGAGGTGATGATCTCATCGCCATGCTTGTTGACAGTGCGAGTCTGTGTTGCCGTGAGCTGCGACTGTTCCTTGGTCTGCTTCTCGATCTCAGCAATCTGCTGCCGCTGCTGTGACGGTGCCGAGATCTCCATACCCAGGATGATGTCTCGAATTTCCGATTGGGTCAGTGATGCCACATTCACACTGTGGGGACGGTGTGGGTTATATTAAAAAGCTCCCTTCCCCTTGGTCACTTCTGCCTCAATGGAAAGGGTGTAACTTGGTAGGACAGGGCAGCCTATACTCACGCCCCAGACAATCCACAAGAGCTGCTTCTACAGGAAGTGTGAAACGGAGGCACACTAACACTTCCAAGATTCATCAGATCCAAGCAGGACAGCACACAGCGTGTGCACCTTACCACTGTTTAGCATCCATACACCCCACGCTTCCTTGACCAAAACAATGCTCTGGCACGGAACAGTTCTCAGAAATGGAAACCCCAGAAACCCTACGATACTGGTTCGTAATCAGAGGTGGTATTGTCAGTCACCCTATGAATAGTTTGGGTTGCCACGATGACGGAGGGAGACGAGGAGAGAAAGGTGTGTGTGTGTGTGTGTGTGTGTGTGTGTTGGTAGCAGTGTCGGATACTTAGGGTCTCGGATGTTCAAAGTTCTTACCATGTATGGACAGTAAGAAATGCCCTGTTCAAAATGGCAACAGTGAGAAACAACGGCCAAGAGTCAGACTGAAGCCCTAAAACACAGACGCTTCCCATACTATTGAAAGACACTGCTGTAACTCTCTTCTATGAGACTCTGTAAGATAATTTCTTTCCTTGTTTTCAAGATAGGGTCTTGCTCTGTCACCCAGGCGGGAGTACAGTGGCATAATCATGGCTCACTGCAGCTTCAAACTCCTGGGCTCAAGCAAGCCTCTTGCCTCAGCCTCCATGAAGCTGGGACTACAGCCATGCACCACCACACCTATTTTAAATTTTTTCTTTTGTAGAGATGGGGTCAGTCTCTTTTGTTGATCAGGCTGGTTTCAACTCCTGGCTCATGCAATCCTCCCACCTTGGCCTCCCAAAGTGCTGGTATTACTAGCATGAGCACTCAAGCCCGGCCAAGACAAGATAATTTATCGATAAACTTTTCTTTTTTTTTGAGACAGAATCTCACTTTTGTCACCCAGGCTGGAGTGCAGTGGTGCGATCTTGGCTCACTGCAACCTCCGCCCCCAAGGTTCAAGCAATTCTCCTGCCTCAGCCTCCCAAGTAGCTGGGATCACAGGCAAGCGCCACCACAACTGGCTAATTTTTGTATTTTTAGTAGAGACGGGGTTTCACCATGTTGGCCAGGATGGTTTCAAACTCCTGACCTCAAATGATCTACCCACCTCGGCCTCCCAAAGTGCTGGGATTACAGGCATGAGCCACTGTACCTGGCCTTCTGGAGAAACTTGTAAGGCTAAATGCTTCCAAACGCCAGAAAACCACATACAGACCTCCTATCTGTCTCCCCACCAGCACTGCTCACTTGTTTTTCTTGCCGTAGTCAGCCAAGATCAGATCCTTGAGCTGCACCTCGACCTTGATCCACTCTTCATCAGTCAGAGTGGGCCAGATGTGGTGTGGTTCTGTAATAGTAGTCTTGTCTGGCTTCAGGATCACTTTTGCCCGGTCATTGTTCACATGTAGGGCACGCAGAATCAGGATGAGACGGGAGAAGGCCTAGGAAAATATTTGGAAGAGTGGGGTAGGTCCGCTGCTTGAGGCTCTCCCACTTTAATCCTAACCTTTCATGAAACCCAAGTTTTGTTTTTTTTTTTTTCTGAGATGGAGTCTCGCTCTGTCGCCCAGGCTGGGGTGCAGTGGCGCAATCTCAGCTCACTGCAAGCTCTATCTCCCCGGTTCATGCCATTCTCCTGCCTCAGCCTTTGGAGTAGCTGGGATTACAGGCCCCTGCCACCACGCCTGGCTAATTTTTTGTATTTTTAGTAGAGATGGAGTTTCACCCTGTTAGCCAGGATGGTCTCAATCTCCTGACCTCGTGATCCACCTGCCTCAGCCTCCCGAAGTGTTGGGATTACAGACGTGAGCCGCCGCGCCCGGCCTTTTTTATTTATTTATTTATTTTTCTTGAGACAGTCTCTCTGTCACCCAGGCTGGAGGGCAATGGTGCCATCTCAGCTCACTGCAACCCCTGCCTCCTGGGTTCCGGTGATTCTCCTGCCTCAGCCTCCTGAGTAGCTGGGACTACAGGCACGTCCCACCACACCCGGCTAATTTTTTTTGTATTTTTAGTAGAGATGGGGTCTCGTCATGTTGGCCAGCCTGGTCTCAAACTCCTGACTTCAGGTGACTCACCCACCTCAGCCTCCCGTGGCTCACACACGGGATTACAGGTGTGAGCCACTGCACCCAACCCCAAGAGTTGATTTTTAACTTTAAGGTCTTAAACCCTCATGACAGTCCAGAGTTCCCACCCAATCTATAGGCTAAAAATGTGAAAATGGAAAAAACCTAAGACACAGCATCTTCTCCTGACCCTAAACCTGCTCCTCCTCCAGCGATCTTCTCTTCCCGAGGTTCATACCGTGTAAGATGAAATAGTCTTGAGCCAGTCGTCGTAGAGGTTGAAGAGAACCATCTGGGGCTCAGTGGCTTTAAGGATGAGATCCCCAAACTTTTCCACCTTGAGACACGCCTGGAAAGGGAGTTGGAGCTCCGATCCTTTGATGACAATATTGGGGAAGTCCAGTAAGTGCACCTAAGACAAGATCAAGTCCAAGATGAGAAACGGCCTAAAGGTCTCAGGTTCTTTTCTTCTACCCACCCACCCTCTTACCTCCAGTGGGTCCAGCATGCCCTTCCTGGTGACAATGATCTGCTTGGGCTGTTCCTCCACAGGCAGAGATCGGATCAGGGCGGCCACCTCCTCAGCCGTCTTCCACTTAGCCAACTTAAGAGAGAAGAAAATGGAAATTTAGTCTCTACCCTCCTAGATCAACTAGAACAGAATATCCTAGTTTTGAAATAATCCAACTGTTTCTACTGAACGCTGGTGTTAAATGTTAGGCACTTAGAAGGTAGAAAGTATCAAACGGCTGTGTCCAATGACCAGGCTGACAGCCCCTTTCAACAAGACAATACCACACGCTGACACATGAGTATGTGCTAAACTACATACTGTATTAGAGTTCAGGAGCAAAAGAAATTAAAGCTACTAGGATCAGAAAAAAGCTGCCCAAAAAAATGTGTCTTAAGGAGGGACTGTGATTAACAGAGCAAAGAGGGGAGTTCATTCTAGAAAGAAAAATACGAGCAAAACACAGATGTGGAGATGAGCATCGGGGTTTGGGCTACTAAGATTCTAGACTGACTGTAAGATGAAACATGCTATAAATGTAAAGGAAGAGAAACTGGCTGGACAGATACAGCCCAGCCAGATGTTGAATGTCTAGGAAGCTAAAGAAGAGTTAATTCAGCAAGAGTTCTGAGGTGGGGAAGAGACTGAGTCAAAGTGGATGTTTCAAGAATAAGTGTTGCCTTTGGAAAAATGATTTTTGATAGCCCTGTTCAAGAAAGGTTAGAAATTCAGGAAACAGACCCGCTGGAAGGGAACGAAGCACCTCATACACTCTTGGACCTCCCACAGAATACTACCCAAGGAATTTAGGGGATAAGTCCAAATGAGATGTTCTCGGCCTTTCATCTAACAAACCAGTAAATACTACCCAGTCCACCCCAAGAATAAGAGGCAACATGGTTCTATGGCCTCTTCATCTTTCAACCTGCTCACCTGCCCTAGACGCTTCTGTCCCGCCCACACAGATGTGTGGATTATCTTGAGGAACAGCTGCCCTGTGCGTGGGTTGAAGATGAAGATGGCTCCGTTGATGGGCTTGGTTGTCAAATTCCCTTCAAAGGTCTAGAGAAGGACTGCATTCGTTAGCATGGCCTACACATCACCACCCTGCCTTCTTCCCAGCATGTGTACACACTGAGCCCATTCCCCTCCCACAGCCCTGTACAGAGTCCTGCACCCATACACTGCTGGGAACACTCACCTTGTGAATAGTCACTCTGTAGACGTTGGTGTCATCCACAAACCAGATAATCTGGTTGGAGAAGAGCTCACCATAGTTCTGAGAAGATAAATAAGGCTCAGTGGGCTCAGATGAATAGAGCTGTAGCCCCTTGCGGATCCGTTCACGTAACACGTACAGGGCAGGGTTTGCCTTCATGATCTTGGCCATGGCCTGCTGGATGAGAGGCTTGCTGCCTGGGAACCAGTTTCCATAGGCACTGGGAAGGTAAAAGGGTCAAGAAAAGTTGAGACCAGGCTGATAGCCCCAGAAACAAGACAAACTGCAACTCTACGGAGGAAGAAAGACTGTTGGCCAGGCTGACATGTGTACATACAGGTTGGAGAAGAGAATCAGTGACCCATGGGCCACTTCCTCTCACTCAGGTGAAGTAAAAAAGTATGACTAAAGTATGGGGCTAATGGAAAATACATGGATTGTGTGTGTGTGTGTGTGTGTGTGTGTGACAAGAGTCTTGCTCTGTCACACAGGCTGGAGTGCAGTGGCACAATCTCGGCTCACTGCAACCTCCGCTTCCTGGGTTCAAGCAATTCTCCCAACTCAGCCTTCCGAGTAGCTGGGACTACAGGCGCGGACCACCACGTCCAGCTAATTTTTTGTATTTTAGTAGAGATGGGATTTCAACATGTTGCCCAGACTGGTCTCAAACTCCCAAGCTCAGGCAATCTGCCCACCTCAGCCTCCCAAAATGCTGGGATCACAGGTGTGAGCCACTGCGCCTGGCCTGAAAATACATGGTTCTGAGCCTCAACTCACCTGTGCAAGTTATAGGCCAGGTCAATGGCAATGAGTACACCTGTGGGTGAAGGGTAGATACTCATGTTGTCCGTGGTGTAGTCCAGGAACTTGGCCCGTGCGTAGCGCTCAATGTCGTGGGAATCATAGTCCCCCCAGCGCAACTGGATGTCAATCCAGTATTTCTGGGTGGTGGTGCTGTCCATCACATCCCTGAAAATCAAGAGGGTTCAAGCTTCTAGGAATCCATGGGCATAACCAATGCCCCCAGAACCACTTAAATTCCAACACCATCCCACCCACTCCACCAACTTGTTTCAGATCAGCAAGACCCCAGAAAATCAGCAGCTTGACTAAGGCTCCAGGGGTAGCACTGGCTCCAAGTTTGAAACAAAGGCAGACAGGGACAATTCCTAAAGTTGTAGTGCTAGAAGAACAGGAAAACTAAAGTTCCTGGCTGCCCAGGGCTGGGTCCTGAGGCACTTACTTGGAGTCAGCCAGCAATGAGGGCCGGGAGACGTTCCACTTATAGGAGGCAAAGAGCAGGATATCTGCACAGGAAGAGTTCATCTTATACGACTTTCGGGGATGGATTGTCTCCTTTTGTACTGTCTCAATTTCCAGTGCATCGAGTTCCTGGTCAAACACCTGAAGGAAAAGATGGAGACATTAAGACTTGTTAAGGAAGCCCAATTAAAATCAGAATTTGTAGAATATGACAATGAGGCAATAGGAGTTTCATCCTCAGAGCTTCCAGGGTGGATTTCCCATATGCAAAAGAGCAAGCTGAGCTGACTCTCTATAGCACCCTCTCCCTCGATTCCAGCCCACCTGACACAAGTCCATAACGATGCTCTCATGGATCTTCTGCCACAGGTGAGCTCGGAAGATCTGGATGAGAGAGATCTTCAGCGTGGGGATCTTGCCGTGCATGAAGATACCCGTCAGGTCTAGCTGCACCTGGAAGCCTACGTATACCTGCCAGGAAAACGACAATGGGACATTAGAGATCGAGGGACTCGGGTACTCATGACATAACCAAGGCAAGAAGAAACAACTGTTTTTAGCTTCCCGTCTCCAGTGTCTATCAATCCCACTCACATTGGCTCGATTAATGGTTGGGGACCACCAGAGGGTGAATCTACGATTGGGAATCTGGTTCAATCCTGATCGCTGAGCATTCGTCAGCTTCTTCCACTTCATAGACTCCTCAAAGCCACTGGCCTTCTCCCTGAGGAGCAAGAGATGCAGGTGAGGGGATACCCTGCCATCTCCCAGCACACCGCTGACCTCCTGGAGGGGGCTGTCTGGGGAACACCACAGGAAATCACAGAGTACACAAGAGATGAGCTCAAAGGGTTGTGACAGGTCCGTCTAAGAGAGGAGAATCCTCACCAGAAAAGCCCCTCCCAGGTAGGGAAGTAAGTGCCCTTAAAGAGTGTGTGTTCCAGAATGCCTTCCACACCGCCCAGGGCCTGGATCATGTCTGTGCGGTAGTTGTTCAGGTTCCAGAGCTTCCCATCGTGGCGCTGGTGTGTCCACCAGAATGGATTCTGCTTCAAAACCTAGAGAGGAAGGCAGGCACGGTCAAGCTTCTGGGGGCCTATTGCCCCAAGTTTCTGGGATAGTCATGGATTTTCCTAATTGAGGGAAATCTCCTCCCTCCACATACCTGATACTGCTTAAAGTCCGTTCTGACGCGCCAGCCCTTATCATAAGCCAGTGTGTGCCGGTCCTTCTGGAAGAGGGTATTGATTCGTGGAATGCCACGATCCCATGAATCTTCTAGGTCTTCCAAAGTCAGGCGTCTTCCAAAAAAAGAAAGATGCAAGTCAAAATGCGATCTCACATGAGGAGCTCAGCACTCCTTCCTGGCCAACAATAACTAGGGTCAGTAGAACCAGCCTTCTCACCTCCATAAAACCATGGCATGCTCTGACCCTGAACTCCACACACAGTCCAAAGGCCACCACCTGCCCCTGCCCCAGGGTTGGCATGCCCTCCTAGATGCCCACCTGTTCTGAGCAATGGCCTCTTGCCTCTTGAGTGCGTATTCAGCCCAGACCCGCTGAGAATCAATGAACTCGCTCTCCCACGGCTGTATGTAGCGGTACAAGTTGGGAATCAGCTGGTCTTCTTCATGGCTCATTCCTGAACGGAAGTGTGTGATACCTACATCTGTCTGCTTGGACCACCTGTTTGGGGTACAACCAAGATTAGAGAAAAAATAAAGCCTAAAACTAAAGAAATATCCACTTCCCTCAGGGCCTAAGCGACAGGGTTTAGAAATCTGTTGAACCGGCTGTACCTGAGGTCGGACTGGGGGATGAGCACATGGCCCATTGAGAGCATGCCGAGTCCACCCAGCTCCTTAGGCGTGTAGAACACAACCGGGGGGAACCGACTTGGCATCTTGGAGTTGAGTCCGATCTTGATGCGTGTCTGGATCTTGTTCTCACACTTTACTAGTAAGTCCAAGAGCTCCTGGGTGTTCACCACAGCCTCCCGAAAGTATGTCATAAGGCCAATGAGAGCTGTATTCCACTTATTCACAATCTGAAGACAGTAGAAAAAAAAGTCAATTACAGATGAGCCAGGGCGGGGAGGGTGGAGACTACTTACTTGATCCAGTTATTTTATCTCTACTACTCAAGAAAGATTTGAGTTCAACATCATGAGTCACTAGGGAAATAGAAAGCAAAATCACAATGAGGCTGGCTGCAGTGGCTCATGCCTATAATCCCAGCACTTTGGGAGGCCAAGGTGGGAAGACTGCTTGAGCCCAGAAGTTGGGAGACCAGCCTGGCCAACATGACAAAACCCTGTCTCTACTAAAAATACAAAAATTAGCCGGGTGTGGTGGCAGGTGCCTATAATCCCAGCTACTCAGGAGGCTGAGGCAGGAGAATCATTTGAACCCAGGAGGCAGAGGTTGCAGTGAGCTGAGATTGCACCACTGCACTCCAGCCTGGGAGACAGAGCTAGACTCTGTCTCAAAAAAAAAAAAGAAAAGAAAAAGCACACCAGATGGAGCTATACAAAGTAGTGAAGAACACCAGAAATAGACATAGTATGTGAGTAAAATGCAAAAAATATTTTTTCTCATTTTGCAATTTCTATAAAAGATAAAGGCTGTTCAAAGCAAAAAGAGTAACAAAGTATTATAGCACTTATAATACATGTACAACTAAAATGTTATGACAAAAATACTACTAAGAGTGGGAGTGGAAGTTAAAGTGTATTATTCTAAGGTTCTTATACTATATGTCAAGTGATCCGTAGTAGACTAATGGTCACAGTAGATCGTGATAAGTGAGGGATGTATACTGTAAATCTTAGAGCAAATAAGAAGAAAAAAAACCATGTAGCCAAGTAAGTGAAGAGTGGAGATAAAGTCATAAAACAACTAAATTCAGAAGAAGGCAGGACAAGAGAAAAACAGAAAAAAAATAATTAAAAAAAAAAAAAAGATGGTAGATTTAAACTGACCTAATTGCCACATTGATGGTTACATTAACCTTAATTGAGGTATTTAGACCATTTGTAAGACAAACATTGTCAAACTGGATTTAAATAAAAAGGCCGGGCTTGGTGGTTCACACCTGTAATCCCAGCACTTTTGGAGACCAAGGCGGGCCTCGGGGTCAGGAGTTCGAAATCAGCCTGGCCAGCATGGTGAAACCCTGTCTCTACTAAAAATATGAAAATTAGCTGGGCGTGGTGGCACGCGCCTGTAGACTCAGTTACTTGGGAGGCTGAGGTAGGAGAATCACTTGAACTCGGGAGGCAGAGGTTGTAGTGAGCCAAGATCACGCCACTACACTCCAGCCTGGGCGACAAAAGGAGAGACTCCATCTCAAAAACAACAACAACGAAAAAAGATCCAACTATATGCTGTCGATAGGAAATAAACTTTAATTACAAAGACACAGATTAACAGTAAAAAGATGGAAAAATACACCCATGGAAACACAAAACAAAGCTGGAGTGGCACTACTGATGTAAGACAAGACTTCAGACCATGGAATACTATCAGGAATACAGAGGGATATTTGATATGATAAAGTAGTCAACTCATTCAGAAGACCTAATAATCCTAAATACATTATGTAACTAATAACAGAATCTCAAAAATGATGGACCTCAAAGAAAAGAAACTCACAGCTGTAGCTGGAGCTTTCTGTTTTTGGAGACAGGGTCTTGCTCTGTTGCCCAGGCTGGAGTACAATGGCACCATCTCCACTCATTGCAGCCTCCACCTCCTAAGCTCAAGAGACTCTCCCACCTCAGCCTCCTAAGTAGCTGGGACTACAGGCATGTACCACCACACCCAGCTAATTTTTGTATTTTTTTGTAGAGATGGGGTTTCACTATGTTGCCCAGGCTGGTCTCGAACTCCTGTGCTCAAGCAATCCACCAGCCTCAGCCTCCCAAACTGCTGGGATTACTAGAGATTTCTAATACTTCTCAGTAACCGACAGAAGTATACAAAAAATATCACTAAGAATATAGAAGACTTGAGCAATGTGGGCCGGGCGCGGTGGCTCAAGCCTGTAATCCCAGCACTTTGGGAGGCCGAGACGGGCGGATCACGAGGTCAGGAGATCGAGACCATCCTGGCTAACATGGTGAAACCCCGTCTCTACTGAAAAATACAAAAAACTAGCTGGGCGAGGTGGCAGGCGCCTGTAGTCCCAGCTTACTTGGGAGGCTGAGGCAGGAGAATGGTGTAAACCCCGGAGGCGGAGCTTGCAGTGAGCTGAGATCCGGCCACTACACTCCAGCCTGGGCGACAGAGCAAAACTCCGTCTCAAAAAAAAAAAAAAAAGAAGACTTGAGCAATGTAACCAATTGACTGAATCTAACATTTGTACAATACTCAACCTAACAATAGCAGAATACAGATTAACAGATCTTTTCTAGCACACATGGGACAGGCACCAAGATAGACTATATGCAAGGACATCAAAAAGTCAGCCTCGGCCAGGCACGGTGGCTCATGCTTGTAATCCCAGCACTTTGGGAGGCCGAGGTGGGAGGATCGCAAGGTCAGGAGATCGAGACTATCCTGGCTAACACAGTGAAACCCCATCTCTACTAAAAAAAAAAAAAGAAAAGAAAAAAAAAAGCCGGGTGTGGTGGCAGCACCTGTAGTCCCAGCTACTCGGGAGGCTGAGGCAACAGAATGGCCCGAACCCGGGAGGCGGAGCTTGCAGTGAGCCGAGATCCGGCCACAGCACTCCAGCCTGGGTGACAGAGCGAGACTCCGTCTCAAAAAAAAAAAAAACTCAGCCTCAGCCAGATGCAGTAGCTCATGCCCATAATCTTAACTCTTTGGAAGGCTAAGGCAGGAGGATCACTTGAGCCCAGGAATTTGAGACCAGCCTAAGCAAGAGTGAGACCCCACCTCTAAATTAATTATTTAAAAAAAAATTTTTGATACATTTTTAAAAACTAAGATCATATAGAACATGTTTCCTAATCATCATGGAATCAAAGTAGAAACTAGTAAGGGAAACCTCCAAATATGTAAACAGCGTAATTCAAAACAACCTCAGGTGAAATATGAACTCATAAGGGAAATTAGAATATACTTTTCACTGGCTGGGCGCGGTGGCTCATGCCTGCAATCCCAGCACTTTGGGAGGCTGAGGTGGGTGGATCATGAGGTCAGGGGTTCGAGACCAGCCTGTCCAACATGGTGAAACCCCGTCTCTACTAAAAATACAAAAATTAGCTGGGCATGGTGGTGGCTGCCTGTAATCCCAGCTACTCAGGAGGCTGAGGCAGGAAAATTGCTTGAACCCAGGAGGCGGAGGTTGCAGTGAGCCAAGATCACGCCACTGCACTCCAGCCTGAGCCACAGAGTCTCGCTCTGTGGCTCAGG